>NC_039271.1:17140962-17295962 GCF_003368295.1 Carassius auratus
TAAACATTACGACACACGCTTCAAACTAATAGGAAGTGTTGCAAACTCGGTTTAACAAAGCAATAATAACACAAACAGAATTTAGTGTTACCAAAAATACATTCAAAAAAAATAAAAAATAAGAATAAGAATACACATTTGAGTAACCATAGCAAGAGCCACATTGTAGTCTTTGGACATTTTAGTCAATATTTAGCTAAAATTACAGACACAAAATTATCATTTGAGTTCATGATAATATACAAAGCAACTATGGCATGTAACTCCATGTTACACATTCTGAGTTCACCTGTACATTTATTTGTTTTTATTATTTGTATTTAATATTTTATTATACTGATAAATCTCAGTATAATAGAATGTGTTTAAGCTAAACATTCTATGTGCTTAAATGTATTTGCAGATAATATAATATTATTGAAATAAAAGACCACTTAAGAAAATAGATATACTTTCACTGTTTTTAATATAAATTTAAATTATAAAACTTTTTCATTCCATTCAATTCATTTATTATTTTTTGTTAAGTACATATTTATATGTACAGTAATTTCACAGTTACTTCTGTTATTTTTGGAATATGGTTAAATTACACAGCCAAATGTACTGACAAGTATTTAATAATAAAGTACAATTTACTTTAATTTATATTATAATCATGTATTTAAATGTATTTAGTACATTTAAAGTATATTCAATTTATTTAACTAATATCGGCATGTATACTTGAGTACAAATGTACTTTGAAACTTTTAATTTTACATTACAGTGTACTTTTTAAAATTGTGCTTGTGTTTAAATACAATTAAAAAGTAAAATAAATACATATTTAGTTGGTGAATACATTTCCATTAGGAATTGAGTTGTCATCAGTAAATATTAAATCAAATAAGAATAAAATAAACTTTAAGTCATTCATCTGGATTGCTACTGTATTCCTTTTAATTTCACACCAACGTTTTATATGTGTGTGCACATTTGTGACCCTCGACCACAAAACCAGTCTTAAGTGTCATTTTTTTAATCATCTGAAAGCTAAATAAATGAGCATTCCATTTATGTATGGTTTGTTAGGATAGGACCGAGATGCATTATTTGGCTGAGATACAACTGTTTGAAAATCTGGAATCTGGGGGTACAAAAATAAAAATCTAAATAGAGAAAATCGAACATTGTCCGAATGAAGTTCTTAATGATGCTTATTACTAATCAAAAATTACTTTTTGATATATTTGCAGTAGGGAATTTACGAAATATATTCATGGGACATGATATTCATTTAATATCCTAATGATTTTTAGCATAAAAGAAAAATCTATAATTTTGACCCATACAATGTATTTTTGGCTATTGATGTAAATCTACCCCAGTGACTTAAGACTGGTTTTGTGCTCCAGGGTCACATTTGTGCTTGTGTGTATATGTGCTCATTCTAACTCGTCCTTCACTTCAATCTAAAAGTGATTTCTACCAGTAGAGATTTTGATAACATAATTGAACCTAGTAGTATCCCAACCTTCAAACACATATTGACAACAATTTATCTAAAAGCCACTGTCCACCAACATAGACACAAATATAATGAATTAGAATGCAAGAAGACTACAAAAATAATGCTAATTCTCAGAAAAGACTTTAATTGTTATGTCTGTATTTGTGCATTAATTTGGATGTCTCTTAACTGTGCATGGGTGTGTTAGTAAAGGTCTTTTCTAAAAACTATATTAGTGTTTGTGTTGCAGGCAAATGTACAAATCACTTAAGAGTTCCATAGATTTTCAATGCTTTTCTCTAAAACAGATTAAGTTGATAAAGATTTCAGATATTCAGACTAATATTACAGTGGTGTATTCATGTTCATCTGAAATCAAACGAATGAAAACAATCGTTCAATGAGATCAATGTTTCCATTAAACTAAATCCAAATGATGATTTATCAAGACAAGGGGATGTATTTCCATGCTGTACTTCAGATAAGAAATTAATCAGGCATTATAAATTAAGATGCATATGTAAAATGTTAAATTCAGAAGCACAGATAAGGAGCTAATGGAAGATACATCCTTACATCTAATGAAAGCCACATCAGTGCATGATGAAATATGTATGAAAACCAATATGCAAGATAAACTTTCTCTGTTTCTTAGTAAAGGTTACAGAGTGTAGCTGGGTGAATTAGGGTTGTCTGGGACTTCACTTTAACATAGTTAAAGTACGGTTATATTAATGCAGATTTACTTGTGATGATATATACACACACACGCTGTATATACATGGAGCTATATAAATGTTTAGTATATAAAAGCTTTGTTTCATTGTAACTTATTTTTATAGTAAGTGCTTCACCCCTATACTCAGTTTTTGCCTTTTAAGCATCTTTGTTTGGTTTTAAGTAAACTATTTTTGGATAATCATCCATCTCAAAATAATCAATAAAATAATAATTAATAAAATAAAAATGGAAACAAATTAAATGTGTGCCCGTAATTGGTTAATAAATGAACAAATAAATGAAAATCAGTCACCCTCATGTTATTTCAAATGAGCATTATGTTCACTGATCACTGTTTTTATGTGAATAAATATAAGTAAATATAATATCTGTTCTTTATTTAAAGTGATTGTTCTCTTTAGACGATTTTGATTAAAGCACTTTTTTCATAAAGTTTAGATTTACTACGTCTTTATAAAGTTATTTTAGCTTGTGATAATCTTATAGATTTGGAATGACATGATTGGTGACGGCGGAAGTATAACAACTTTATTTTATTAAATATTTTTTATTAAACTATTTTATTAAAGCAATAAGCTATTTGAGGCCTTACTGTATTGTGGGTATTATCAGACCTATTGTTAGGTAGCTAAGTATTTCATTTTGTAATGAGAAAAAAATTTAATAATGAAGAAAATAATAAAAATAGCATCTTGCTATTGAATGAGAAAAAAACTCAACTATCATCAGAAGGCAAAAATCCAAGATGCCTAAATTAGAGATGAGGGTCAGCTCACCTCTCTTGCCCCTTGTTGAGAGGGTCCGGCCTGACCTCTAACCCCTCCACCCACTCCTTTCAACAACTACCTGAACTGCTTTGAACAGCACCTGATATGTCTTTACCTTGACAGGCATGTCTGGCACTCGTACCCCCCTCTTTCTTACGCCACAGCCATCTGGTTGGACGCACAGGGAAGAATGGAATGTCCCTGTTGTGCTTTTGTATCAACGACTGTGTTCATTTCGTTTAGTGTCTGCACTCAATGCATTCATAAATCAGCCTGGTTCAACGTGTCATTTGTCCTATGAAGACAAATCCATTCTGAGCCTTAAACAAACACACACAAAAGTACTGTACACAGACTACTGCAAGCTAATATTGATCTGTTAAGTATGCTGTCACTGTATGCAAACTACTGTCTGATCTGTAATGCGTGCAACATTTTTCATGTAGATTTTAACATCTATGCAAAACAACCTTCTTTATTTCATTTCGTTTCCTTTTCAGTTTCGTTTCTTAGTGTGTTTAATGTTACATATACAATGATGACGAAACTTCTGTAGAATCTAAAGTTGCTCTTCTGGAATTGGAGACAGAACCATTCATCAATTCTTAATACAATCTTCATGCAATAAGTGATTTTCCATTGCGTTAACGTTCCGTTTAAGCATTTGCATTCTTGCCCAAGTGGAACACAACAACGGTGTCTTGGTGTTCATGCAACGTTGCATTGCTACTGAATCTGAAGTACAACGGAAAAAGAAACAACATCAAAAAGCACGACCAGTGCAGTCCAATTCTCGAAAAGGAATAACTCTGAGCTGGTTATTTATGAAGATATATACATGTGTATAGTACGATTTCAATCATATTCCATATAGATATCCACCATATTGGTGTGACTGTGTTACCTACAATATCAGCCACACTGGTTGCCTGCTATTTATATGACAAATCCCACTTTACAGCTTTTGCATACCAAACACTCAAAAAAAAAAAAAAAGAAAAAGCTGTCATTGGTGCAGGATCCATGTAGGTATTAATATGTACACTAGAGGTACTAATATGTACTTTTAACACCCCTTAACTGTCACCCCGTCCCATATACGGGACGCCTACATTTATTTCACTATATTACAATTTAATCTAATCTAATATTGACAAACTATATATTTTTGGAAAGGTCTAAGACTCCCAAATATATATTTTACCAATGTTTTTTGTAAAAAAAAAAAAAAAAAAAAAAAAAAATAATATATATATATATATATATATATATATATATATATATATATATATATAGGGAAAGTAATAGATTAATTTATGACAAGAGTGCACCCTCAAAAATATACATTATAACAGGAGTTCTGACCTTTGTAAATATATATATATATATATATATATATACATATATATATATATATATATATATATATATATATATATATATATATATATATATATATATATATATATATACATATTCGTTGCCTTTTTCATATCATATTTTAGAAATCATCAGAAATTATATATCAACTGAAAACTTTAAATAAAAAAATTCATCCTTTAAAACCCATTTTAAAAGCAGACGTTGCATTACAATGTAAATGGTACATCAATATCATGTTACAAAATCCTTTCATTCATGAATTATAAAAATTTTACTTTGGATCGTGCACTATAAAGTCTATGTTCAAAAATGTGAGTCACAGTTAAGGGTTTTTAAGATACTTATATGCACCCTTTAGAGGTCAATAAGGTTCAAAAGAGTACATTTTGAAAAGTACTTTTTTTCTGATAGTGCACAGTAGAAAATTAAGCATATTTGGAGATGGGGAAGATATAAGTTTGAATCAGTCTAATGAATCACTCACTAACTGAATCATTTGGAGTGGTTCTTCACTAAGATCATTTCATGACTATTGACATAAAACTCAGAATAAACTGAGAACTGTTATGACTAAGTATTTACTTACTGTGACTCTAGTGTATACTTGAGACTAATTACATGATTAAGGTCTTGCTTCCTTAAAAGTACCAAACGAATCATTAATTGAATCCTTAAAGTTTAAGAGTCATTATATTCAATACAATTACAGTTCCTGTTTGCAATGTAAAATAAGTCAAAAAAAAAAAAAAAGACAAGCTTAAATGTAGCACAATAAGATGTAAATAGATTAAAACAAATTGTATCTATAATGTGCAAACATGTGTATGTACAGAATGAGACAGACAGCGAAAGAGAAAGAATAGAGTACTTGTGTAGCATTGAGTCGGGGTGCCTGCAGGCAAAAGTGGGATTTGTAAGCTCTTTGTAAGTGCCAAGGCCACACTTAGAGAACAGAGCATAAGTGTGTGTGTTTGTGTGTGTGTGTATATATGTAAGTGTGTGTATGTACGTGTTTTGTGTAATCCCTGATGGACATTTTAATTGAAAGAGTCAGACTTTTCTCGTGCGGCTGCTTTCAGAGATTGCGTCAGAAGATTCCATCACGTTTAGTCTAAGCTTTGATTGACAAGGTTCCCCTTACACAATATAGACTCACTTAACTAACCTGAAAACACTGACTGACAGAAAGATTATATTGTGCTTAAATATTCTTGGCTTGCCGAGTTCATTCATAGGCTAAAGGGTACAACAATAGGAGATACATTTTCTAAGCAAAAGAGAAGGTGTCTAGTGTGACAAATGTAACTTTAAGAGTTTGCTACACATTGAAAGGGTGGGACCAATCAAATACATTTATAGACATGCATGCTTGCATTGAGAAAAACAACTGGAAAATTTCAATTGATTTTAGCAGATTGATTCATTTGGATGATTTATATAAAAGTTAATATATATTTATATGATTTATATAAAAGTTTTTTGTTTTTATTTTATATATATATATATATATATATATATATATATATATATATATATATATATATATATATATATATATATATATATATATATATATATATATATATATATATATATATAATGTTGCAATTGTGAGATATTGACAATTGTGAGAAATAAACTCGATCTTGAAATATAAAATCACAATTAGAAATTGTTAGAAACAAATAATGAAAATGACAATTTTGAGAAATGAAGTCAAGATATGGTAGTATAAATTCAAAATTACGAGAAATATTCGAAAATGTGAGATATAGTCAATTATTAGATAAAATGTTGCACTTGTGAGATGATGACAATTATGGAAAACGCAGTCAGTTGGGATGTATTTTTATATAACTGTTAATATAAATATATGAAACATATCAGTATGTGTTAATATATAATTGTCACAGTTATAAAAAAATAGTCCCAACTGTGAGATACATAGTCGCAGTTAAAAGACTGCAATGTACAGTAGCAGTTGCAAAGTACTGCTTTTTGTAAGTAGCTTGTAATGTAGCTAATTCATTTTTATTGTTGATGTTTTCAAAAAAGGAGCATCACTCTAGTTTCAAATTGTCAACAAATTCAAAATTAGCCTTATTACTTTCGAAATACACATTATTGGGCATTTGATTTTTTTTTTGCAAAATTTTCTAAATTCCTCTATTTTTGAGACAACTTTCCTTGTCCGGTGACATCACCATGACCTCTTATGTTTCACTCCTCACCTTGACTTGAATTACTTAAAATGATTTGTTATTCATTTCTTTCATATTTTACTGAGCACAGTATGAAATATGGAGCCTACAGAGGCAAACGCACAAACAAACACACAGAGCACTCAATTATGATTGTGTTGACAGGGGTCAGTGGGATTTGGCCACCTAACCTGTGGGGTTTAAAATAACATCTCAGCAGCAGCTTAAACTGGCCTCAGTTTTAGTAGAATTCCCCACAATTCACTTCACATTAAAACAGCACATAACAGTCACTCACTCAGTCAGTTACACACTTCACAAGACTTTTTCTGTAGATTCCCTTGTTGGCCCACAACTTACCCCACACATCATCTACCGACAATGGTGCTTAATTAAAAAATGTTCAAATAAATAAAAACAACAAAAAACATACATATACATAACTTATTTGATCGATTTATCCCTCAAACCAGAATAATGCAAAATAAGATTTAATAACACCTTTCATATTCACAAGTACAAAGACAATATTTGCATAAAAGTGTGTGTTTGGGTGCTGGAGAGGCCGTATGGCTTTAAGCTCATTGAAGTGCGGTTCAAGGCAGCGTGAATGTATTGTTTCATGTTAAAGCCTGATGGAAGTCAAGGTGATTATTAACACGGGCGGCTCAGAAGACGAGGTTTTGAAACGCCAAAATACAGACAGGCTGACACAAAGGCCTTCACATGTTTGTTTAAATGAAATCCTGCAGAAAGGAGAAAAAAAATACATCATTCACTGTCACCGAGCAGTCATCCGCTCAGAAAAAAGGGATAACCATGCTGCTGTTGTTCAAACAATTCCAAACTGAAAGAATTTTGACGTAGCGCATGAGATAGTGTGGCATAAACTATTAGCCGGCGGTGGAAAATAAATTATATCTGTCAGTTTTAACCGGATTATGGTCTTTGTTAACGTTTGTTTGTGAGGTTAACTGTGTGTATGTTTGGTTCTTGTATTCAGGAGGTTTTACCTGTATCGTTGGCTATAACTTTGCATCTGTATAATACATTCATTCAGTTAATGATATTAAAAATGTTGCATTAAAACATTTACGCAATTAATCATACCATTCCGTAATTAGGGATTTTCCAGCACTAAGGCAACAAATAACTGGGAAATAACACCTTGTGTGACTGCACAAATAAGACAGTCACAGGTGATGTGTTTAAAAACAGCTGCATAGAATACAATAGAAAGGAACAAGGATCTCAAAATGTTTTTCATAGAACCCTTTAAAAAAAATGCAGCACTCGTGTTGCAAGTAATCAGACTTACATATACGTGTGTACATAAACCAGCAATTAAAAATATGATGCATCCAAAAAAAATGGCAGTTTAGGTGGTCATATGGCTGAAAGTCATGTTAATTACCTTTTTTTTTTTTTTACATTTAATCTTGGTTTTATCATTTACTTTGGCGATTTCATACTTCTATGCAAAAAAAATTAGGTTTTTCCAATCTTTAAATATGAAGATCCATTATAATAATATAAATTTTCACGTTTGAAGTTATTATCTAAAAAAAAAAGAACTTTGCTATTTTATATTTAAAATTTCCAAAAATGTTCCACTACTGTCATTTGCGTCACAATAAACCCAATACATGTTGGAA
This sequence comes from Carassius auratus, assembly GCF_003368295.1. Taxonomy (NCBI): domain Eukaryota; kingdom Metazoa; phylum Chordata; class Actinopteri; order Cypriniformes; family Cyprinidae; genus Carassius; species Carassius auratus. Next base: position 17,149,202 of record NC_039271.1, read on the forward strand.
AGTCACTTAGCGGAAATTTTCATTTCTTTCTAAATACAAAATTTGCATGTATTCCATGGATTTCATTCCATGTTGTCTACATTCCAGATTAATGTAATGTTGTTGAATTATTTGGGGAATTTCCCACAAAATATTGATACATGTAATTGATTAATTAGTATGTCATCTACAAACCTGTTTCCAAAAAAAGTTGGGACACTGTACAGTTTGTGAGTAAAAAAAAGAATGGAATAATTTACAAATCTCATAAATTTATATTTTATTCACAATAGAATATAGATAACATATCAAATGTTGAAAGTGAGACATTTTGAAATGTCAAACCAAATATTGGTTTATTTTGGATTTCATGAGAGTTACACATTCCAAAAAAGTTGGGACAGGTAGCAATAATAGGCCGGAAAAGTTAAATGTACATTATAAGGAACAGCTGGAGGACCAATTTGCTAATTATTAGGTCAACTGGCAACATGACAGGGTATAAAAAGAGCCTCTCAGAGTGACAGTGTCTCTCAGAAGTCAAGATGGGCAGAGGATCACCAATTCCCCCAATGCTGTGCTGAAAAATAGCGGAGCAATATCAGAAAGGAGTTTCTCAGAGAAAAATACACAAACAACAAAGACAACCCAGTTATCAGCGCTCAGTTCAGAAGCCTGCATCTCTGATGGTAGGGGGTTGCATGAGTGCATGTGGCATGAGCAGCTTACACATCTGGAAAGTCACCATCAATGCTGAAAGGTATATCCAAGTTCTAGAACAACATATGCTCCCACCCAGACGTTGTCTCTTTCAGGAAAGACCTTACATTTTCCAACATGACAATGCTAGATCACATACTGGATCAATTACATCATCATCAACAGCAACTTGTCTCCTCAGTCCCCAGATGTTTGCAGACTGTTATAAAAAAACAGTGTTCCCAAAAAAAAATGTTTTTTGGGATCGGGTTTGTAATTAATTTGATTAAAATTTAAATTAATTGACAGCCCCAATATATGTCTGTGTATGTTTTTTGCTTATCCATACCTCCATTCTAAGTTCAAAAATCACGTTCATTCCAGCTGCAGAGCCCTCTAGGAAAAGTTACTTGAACACCTCGCTCACTAAACCTCTTTTCCATCAGATGACGTTGTACAATAAGATTTATGGACACAATTAATCGGATCGGGGCAGGAATCTCCCCAATTCCGTAAGCACACAGTGTGTGTGTATCTTGGTAAACATTATTAAGGGTGAGTCTTGTTATCAGATGCCACAGTCATAAAAGACCGGATTGATGCATTTCCGCAGTTTACTTCAGAGATACGCATATCCAGTGTTTATAGAAAAATAATTATATGCATACACACACTCTCAGGGCAAGTGGTTGTTTAGACATTTAATTGTTCTTAAACAGGTTAGATCAGATATCTGATTTGATGGATTACACTTTTAATAAGACCAGAAAAATCAGGTGGCAGGTGTTTTGGTTGATTTATGTTTATAGCAATATGTCCTACTATTTATAAGTAATTAATGTGGTGATAATTAAATACTACACTTAACAGATTCAACAGCCAACCAGGATACACTGTGATGACTACTGCATCCCACAATGCACCATGCCAGACTGAAACGGAGGCAATTTACCTATTTCTAGACTTTTCGACTGGACTTGCAAAACTAGGTTAAATATGTAAAATAGTAATTTAATTTGCAAAATTTACAACACTTTTCAAATTAAATACAGTAAAGTCGCATAGCAATAGCGTAGCATGCTACCACTTGTTCTTGCATGGTTTATATTCATGCTTTTAAAAAGAAAAATACTATGCTTTCAGTAAAATACTAGTATTTCATTCACAAACAAAGCCTGTATTTGTGTGTGTGTGCAGCAGGAGGAACAGATTGATATTCATGGACCAGAGATACAACTTGGAAAGCTTTGAGTGCGTGAGTGATTTGCAAGACCAACATGCATGTTTGTACCATTATCAGCATTTCACGGTGTTAACATTTAAAGCACCCGAGGTGTGAAGGTTTATATTTGAGTTCAGTTTGAGAAGTTGAAACACACATTAGCTGAATCAACAGGCGAACAGTTGTGAGCATGCACTCATGCAACGTACTGTATGCCTTTCCCATTATTATTACAGTATAACACAGGCACTTTTGCAAGGCAACTACATAAACAACTATAAGTGGGATATTGACAACTGAATATATACATGCTTTTTTCTCAATGGAATACTATACAACATATTCCAAACCTTATTAAGTAATGTTGTCATATGGTCTCACTAAATTGTGTATATAATTCAACGAGTGAGGTCCTGTTATGTTGTAAATTAACAGTAATTACATAATTATAAAGCATTTGTAAATATACTTTCATACAAATTGAATACAACATCTATGTACAAAAATCTATAAACTTTAAGATATGTGGTTAAATGAGACAAGAATGAGTCAGGATTTTAAAAAGTTCTATCCAGATCATTCATCATACTAAAAATGAAAGGGCAAGTGGAAGTTCAAAAAAGTAAATTGTCCAGTGAGTGGTGCTAAAAGATTAATGCTCTATTGTGTTTGAAACTAGCAATGTAACTTGAAAATGTCCTACTTTAAACCTAGCTGTTAATGCTAACAAAAGCAAATGTGGCATAACATTTTTATTGGGACTCATGTTTCATGAGAATTCATGGGATTCAATTGCTCCACATCGCAAATGCAGTGCAGTACCAGGTAAGCTACTGAGCAAGTTTACCATGTAAGAAAATACATATGGAACTAGTTATGGAATATAAACAAAAAACATCAAAATGTATTTGTATGTATAAACAGCAGTGAATTGTGGTATTTTTTTTAGATTTTCTAGTTATAGAAAATAAAAAGCATATTTTTCCAATTAACATGTGTTGGCCTAAATAGAATGAGCAGCATGGCAGTATGTCATTCTACACATTCAATGAGAAACATAAAATGTAAATGAGATGGGAAAGTAATGTCCAGAAGTGGGAATGAGATGATAGCAGGATGGGGAGGGGCAAAATTGATCGATGTTCAAGTGCAGTGGGTAACCAGGTAGGGCTGAGTCAAAGGTGAAAGGCCACACGGCTGTTACAGATAAGACCAGATAAGCTGAGGTTGAGTGAAAGGCCAATCTAACACTTGACAGCTCCTTACATAATCAAACACAAACACACTAACACTAATGGCTAATTCGCATTCATCCAAGTGGAAGCCACATAATTTCACTGCCAATAATATATCATACATTGTTGCACCTTGACGCTTCACTCACATGCCATGAGCTTCATGCCACACACAGATACGCAAAAATGCTAAATAGAGAAATATATCATTGTACAATACTTGTATTACAGCACAATGCTATAATCACAAAACGACAATATAGTGAATATGCTGACAGGGTGTATTTATGAGAGTATTGGAGTGTGTAAGTGTGTGTATACACAGCAAGAGATTTAGCAGGATGAGTAAGATGCTGTATTGTTTGTCTCGACTGGCGGGCATTGCTGCTGAAAAGGCATCATGCTAGCATCCCACGGGCTAGTGCCAGACATCAACAATCGCACTTCAATCGCTCAGCACTGATCCAGCGTGCATACAGCACTTAATCATCTGCTCTTAATGCAGGCATACTACTAACACACACGCACATGCCTGGGGAAACAGCTGAGCTCTGGGTTAGAAAGCAGCACTATAGCCACCAGTATAAAGGGCCTGTTGGCAGAGTGATTCATGCATTTAGCCAAGACGCATTACATTTGTCTCATGCCTACAACTGAGTTTTACACGTCTTTTCACATGTTTCAGAGGGCTTCGCACCAATACGACTGCCTGTAACACCAATTCCTCCAGTTAAATTTACATATCCTCCTCAGAGTTGCAACACATCGGCAATCCAACGTTATGACTTCATTAGTCTCTCAATAGAACTTCACGTGCCGATATATGTATATATGATGGAACCCCATACATGTGAACTTTATTTAAAATGTTTTTGATGCTGAGATGCTGGGGTGCTTGTTTATCCTCAAAAGGCTGCTTAATTAATTAAAGGGATAGTTAAAAAAACAAAAAAAAAACACTTTTGTCATCATATAGCCTCCACTTATTACAAACCTGTTTCTTCCTTCTACACAAAATAAGATAATGTTAATGGTAATCAAACAGTTGATGGCAGCCATTGACTTCAACAGTATTTTTTTCCAAGTCAACCATCTACTGTTTAGTTATGGACATTCTTTAAAATATTTTATTTTGTGCTCAACAGGAAAAGAAAAAAAATATAAAAAACAGGTTTTATACAGGTTTGGAAACCCTCGAAGGTGAGTTCAGGGTGAGTAAATTACGACAATTTTCCTATATGAGACTATTCCTTTAACCAGCAGAACTACCTGTAAGGCCATGCTGGTCGACTAGTTTTACCAGATGGACCAGCATTAACCAGCATGCATCAGCACCCCCCCCCCCCCCCCCAAGCAAGGACAAAGGGGACACCCTGCAAGGAGAATTAAAAGTGAGATACCCAACCTATTTGAAATTGTAAATATAATAAATCCAACTTTGTATCTCATAATGTGACTTTCTCTAATTTGGACCTGATTATGTACAGTAAGTTTTGAATAAAAGCGAATTCTCTAGTTCATGTAGCAATTTGATAGGCCCATCTAGTCGAATCAAAGATGTAATCTGTGTGATTGTAACAACAATATGTAAGTCTTTGATCACCGGTAATGTCATTGTTAATTATTACTGATAGCCTTAGAAATTAAATTTGAGTGTGTTCACACAGGTGATAAACTGATTTGGGTGCCAATAAGTAATATCAATTCATCTTTAATCAAAACATGAATATTTAGAATAAAGGACTGGGAGGGAAACTGGAGAGCATTAAGTTTTCTATATAAGAAAACGTGAGGGATAAAAGAGAGAGAGAGAGAGAGATGGACAAGAGAGGTAGTAGGTGGATGATAAAAGCTTGCCCTGCCGCTCAGGGATTTGACTCTCTCTTTTCCCAAATGTCAGCAGACATCTGTTTCATATTTATGATTATTATCCTCCCCTCCCCGCAAGCCGGTTAACACTTAAATGATTCTATCACTTTGCAGGGTCGCCCGCTGCCTTATACTGCATAATTTATGAAGCTAATCTGTCAGTTAAAAAAAAACAGAGAGCCAGCAAAAGGGAAGATTTTATGCCAGATGAAGTGTATAAGTGCTGTAAAATGTTCTTCGGGGAGCTAAGTTAAATGCCTGCAAGAGCGATCATGATGGAATTAAAAAACAGAAGGGTGAGAACTCAACTGGAAGGTCAAATTAAGTGGACATAAATTTTCAAACTATATATAATGGGTTTTGTTTGTTTGTTTGTTTTTTTAAGCACTAGGAAGAACCAATTCCTGGATTTTATACCTCCATTCTGGATGTTCCTAAGAAGTTGCTAGGGTGCAGAGTATTTGCTAATGCAATCTTAGATGTTGGTTAGGATGTCCCAAGCATTATATAATATTTGAACCAACTTTAAAACCTTTGAATCAATCCCAAGAGTAACTAGTGACACTTGACTTAAACTCTGCTAATTATTTACATGGATATTAATAACCTGCTTCAGAAATCTGTCACTTTTTGCAAGCGAAGAAAACAAAAAATATAACTATTCAATAATTCCTTTGTCAATGTCTCTTCTGTCTCATTCCATATCACTGTGCTGCGTATGCTCTTCTGTGTCCTCCGCACCACAAGGATGGCAGATGGCATAATCTGACGACGACTTTTCATACCTTTTATGGACCTTGACAATGTTATTTACTTGGCAGTCTATGGGACAATCTCAAGCCTTCAGGTATCCATCCAAAATATCTTAAATTGTGTTCCGAAGATGAACAGAGTTTGGAACGACATGGGAGTGAGTGATTAACCCATCCAATGCACACACCCTCAGAGCAGTGGGCAGCCATTTTTGCTGCGATGCCCAGGGAGCAGGTGGTAGTTTGGTGCCTTGCTCAAGGATCTCACCTTAGTTGTGGTATTGAAGTTGGAAGAGAGTGCTTGTGATTCACTCCCCCCACCTACAATCCCTGATGGTACGACTCAAATCTCTGACCTTTGGGTTACAAGTACAACTCTCTAACCATTAGTCCTGAAAGTGTGTGAACGTCAAGGAAGAAACGCTGTTTTAGCATTCGATTTTACGGCAGCAATTTAACACAAAAATCCTGCCCTCCTCTCTTCACCCTCATCCTTGCGCTGACTCAGTCTGTTCTATCCATCGTCACACCTCTGTCCTTCCATCCTTCAGGTCTGATGTGTCAGCCGCCCCTCCCAGTTGATGTGGCAGACTGATCCGCACCCCATTCCCGTAAGCATTATTATGAAAAGTACACAGTTTCAAAAGAGTGCCCCCTCTGACATTTCCCACTTATTAGTTAGTTTTCATACAGGCTTCAATCAACCTTCCTAATCCTCCGAGGGGCAAGAGCAGTTTTAATTCACTGATCGACCGATAAGCCAAGCACGAGTGAACGAGCGCCTGCCATAGCAATGCAGGCCTGAGAAGAAGAAAAAAACGCAAGAGGGAGAGACAGGGAGAGAAAATGATTTACACATAGATGAATCGTGCTTACAAGATGGAACTCTGAGCATTAGCCGTGGATCTGAATTTCCTATCTGCCTCTCTCTCTCTTTCTGCCCTATTCTTTTTTCGCCCTCTCTCTCCTTCTCTTCCACCATTACCCTTGCTGATTGCAATCTTTCAGCGCCATTGGGTCCTGTGCCTGGGTTCTGTTTAATCTGCCTTTAATCCGATAGATTTTAAATATTCCCCCTGCTCCCGCAGACTGGAGGCAATTAACTAGCCTTCTGATGCTCTTCTTATCAGTTGCCTCCTTGTATCTGTGCGAAGCAGCCTCCAGACACTGCCAGACTGACGAATAATACCCGCTATTTACTGCCTAGACCAGCCAACACGCTGCCGCTCCTCTGCATTATAAACAGGTATTTGGTAAACATATCATATACACACGCAAACAACGACACCCAGCAGATTTCACGTGGCCATGCGTCGGGCAAACAAAAGATACGTTTTAAGTGTACAGTGCTTTGCTGTGTCTATTCTGGACATGAAATGTACGCAAATGCAGTCATAAATAAACATTCTGGATTTTGGATGAAGATTGCAACAGAACATAGTTAAACTGTGTACGCAGCATTTTGTCTTTTGTTTCAACAGAATTGCCAACTTCAGTCTGGAAAAAAAGGTGTTTATGTTGAAATATACATGGGTTTTGGAGCTGTGGAGTAGTGGGTAGGCGCACATGTACTGTACTTGTGAAATAGCTTCCTAAATTCTTGGCCCGTTTCATGACCTAATCCCATTCTGCCTTGATAGGTCTTATAAAAAAAGAAAAAAAAGAAAAGATGAATGTATATATGCATGCCAAAAAGCAACTAGTTAATCGCGAGAATTGGTCCTTTAAATAAAGTGTTACCAAAAATGCAGTAGTTTTGTATAAAACAGTAACAAAACATTGTGCGCCATTTTGTGTAATAAAATTGGCCTTTTGATTGTTGAAATGAAAGCCATTGACATTGGTCAAGTGCATTACGGTCAACGATTTCAAGATAAATGTAAGCAAAAACACGGTTAAACATATCTATTTTTTACATGCAACCACAAGTGACAAAACATTGATTAATTGTCAATTGAATCTTGGACAAAAACTAGGTTGTTGTTTAAACGAAGCCTTAAAAAATAAACATACAACTTTGCATTATATACTGAAATTGGTCATATAGATGTACACACAGATATAATCATGTTGTAATTGTTCAACTATGTGCAAGGTGAAATGTACACATACATGAACATAAATATAGACGTAGACAGCAATATGCGTAAAAAAAAAAATTCATTTTAAATAGAATTGTCTGTTTGAAGTCTGGGGAAAACTAGGAAGTTATTTGCATCAGGGAAGTGTATTATCAGCGAGGGTTTTGTGTGGGAATAAGCACGGCGATAAACAGGCGAAATACGCCGATAAGACTGAAGAGATTGCGAGGATCTGCTTGACATGCACACAAATATGAAATCACAATGATCCAGGTCGGTGTAAAACACACACACTCGCTTTCTTTCTCTCTCTACTCATATCTGCCTATTTCCTTGATTGTTGAGAAACAGGGATAAGATGTTTTAATCATCTTGTTCCTGGGAGGAGTTTGCTGTGACTTATTCTTTGTATCTGCACTAATGCTGTATATCAGCGATGACAGTATCTATCTCTGGGTCTCACACATACACATGCACAAAGAGAGAGTGCACTGGCTCAAGTAAACCCCTGATAAGGATCGGTTAAGAGTTTTATGACATCATCAGACCGTGACAGGTTTTTGGTTTAGAAAACCTGCTTCTGATTGGTCATTTACGCTAATGGTGCCAAAAGATCAATAGATTGGTGCCAACTACAAGGCCTGTCATAAAGGAACACTCTACCCTATCGCACTTTCCATCACACACAATCACCATTAAAAACTTTTTCAGCCATTAATGGTGTTTGCTAAGCAAGTTTCAGTATTATTTTTGGTCATTAAACATCATGGAAATAATGTCACGTCCCTCAGAAATCATTCTATGTTCATTGGAGCTCAAGAAACATTTCTTACTATTATGAGTGTTAAACAGTTTAATCATTTTTGGAAGATTTTTTATGGAAATTTTAAATTTTTGGGGTGAACTATCCCTTACAGTTTCAGTTATAGCCAGACCATTCCTGGTTTTAAAGACCTTCTTTCTCTCTCTCACTCTTGGTGTCATGTTTCATTGCACACATGCCACTTGCCATTAGAATCGAATTCAATTACTGTTACACTAAGCAGATTGGCTACAACCTTTCTATTAACAAGAAAAATATGCACAGGCGTACACACACACACACACACACACACACACAAGGAGTACACACACAGTGATACTGAATCCTTGGTTTCCACACATATTTTGATAATGATTTCAAGGTTTTAGCGTAGAAGTGAATATAGTTTCCCACGACAGGTCTGTGAGGATTTTGTGAATGTACAAATATGCACAAGCAGGCCAAATATAGGTTTTGGATACCAAGCAAAGGTTTAAATTAGTCTTTAATGCTGCAAATATATATCCAAATTCTTAAAGGGTTATACTGCCATGACACAGGTTAAATGTCACTAAGTTTTTTCAGTTTTCGGCTTTATATCTTACAACGTGACATTCAATTATCAATCACCAAAAGTCCTCCAATCACTGTCAACCTGTCACATGTTTTGTTTGTTTATGATGGCAGTATACAGTACAATGCTTAAATGCAATAATATCCCCTATTTAACCATATGAAATGGTAAACTATATAATGCTGTGTGGATATACTTGCTAAAAATTCTACTTGAAATTGTTTCGGCATGCTTTTTAAGCTATACTTTAAATAATTGTATCATGCTTTGTGTTGGGTGCCACTCACTTTTATTTTGTGACAGTTGACTATGTAACTATTGCCACTTAGTTTTTTCATCATGCAATTTTTTTTTATTTTATTTCTTGCAATGTTGTGATTTCATAATCTAACAAATACCTTTTTTTATTTTTTTAATCTGGAGGCACAAACAGGCCCCAATACTTTTCACCATTCAATCAATTCCCTATAAACAATTGAGTCACACCCTAAATTTGTTTTATTTTCACAATTTCACTCTAAATCACTTACCATTACTAAAGTCAAATGAGTTTCATTCATAACGATTTTGAGGCAAGATTATCAAAAGCACATTTTTACATCATATTTTGATCCATCTCAAATTCACAAAGTAATAGAGATTGAAACGAAAATTGGAAAATCGGGTGGAATGAGAGACCGAGCCGGGTTTAAAACTGGTTGTCTACCCCCTCCATGAGGGTCACTTCAGGAGTATGGCCCAATTCCACACTCTCTCATAACCTTTTCATCAGAAACTCTATTTCTCTGTCTCTCCCTCTCAACAAATGACACCGAATCACATAAAAGCATCCCCAAGAGCTGTCTATGTAGCAGCTACAGGTCACACAGACACACGCACGCACACACAAAAACGCTTCCAAACGGCAGATGAGCGAGGCAGCCCATCATAATCGCTCGGTCTTATCAGCGTGCTCCCCATCAGTGGTGAGGGGTTTGGGGTTTGGGTGCAGAGGGGTGGTGTTATTCTGAGGAGCTAAGTCGCCGCAGCGACCGCTAAGCCCGCTGCGGTTCCACTAGCTCGACGGGACTGTGTGAGCCCCAGGCGGGATTTGTGACAGCAAAATCACATCAGCCTATGCTGATTAGCCCTCTCTCTCTCTCTCTCTCTCTCTCCCCCTTTTGCTCTCCCCCTCCCTCCGATTTACACAGAGTGAGAGAAGGGGGGAAAACTATCTTACACTGTGCTTTTTAATAGGAAAACGATCGCTATCTGCAAATTGAGTCCCTGCAAACTTTAATAAAGGCTACAGGGTTGAGTGGCATTTTGCATGCTGATTTCAGGCCGATTGGAGGCTTTTTTGATGAGAGAGAGGTTGCCATGGTAAAGCGGTGCTCCCAGCGTTCCAACAAACTGTCATCTCACAGAGCGAGAGCAAAGAGTGAAAGACTTCCATATGGAATCTATTTTTTTTCTTCTAAAAGTGATTGACTGTTGAATAAGTGAATGTGTGTGAGTGTGTGTGTGTCCTGGGTAGGACATTCTCTTACTGGGTAAGAAAAAGTAAACCAGTTCATATTCCTGAGTAATATGGTAGAGAACATGACATTCAGAGATGGGCAATATTTTTATTAATTGTATTTAAAATACGCATTTAATTACTTGTAAATTTAAATTAAATACTTTGAGAAACAGTATTTTGCATTTGAAATACTCAAAATACTTAATCAAGTAGGTCATTTTATTCTCAGATAATACATCTTTCTTGACCTGGGTTAATTGTACTGCCAACTTTAGCCTAGCACAGTTTTTGGCTAGATGCAAGTGAATCATATGACATCCTGTTGGAGCCAGGCGGAGTCTTCAACTTCCGGTCGACTTCCTTCCCATCTGTTTAAGTCCGCCGAGTGCCACCATCTTGTAGCAGAACTTCACTTGCGTTTAGCATCCCATTGACTCCCATTCATTTTGGCGCCACTTTGACAGCGAATAACTTTACATCTGAGGGGTTTAAAGACTCCATTTGTCCGTTAATTATTTCTAAAGAAACACAAAAATTTATAAAAGGCTCCATTACCTTGTATCTTACTTTATTTTCCCGTAGAAGCAGTTTTTGTAAAAAATAGGCTAACAATTGCGTCTTAACCAGCGACTCTCTGTCGCACAGTAGATAAATTACCGTATAGAACAGGAGGAGAAGCTCGCAGGCAATCTTTTACTGTCTATGAGGCTATCGGGGGGACGTGGAGGTATAAAAAAAGTCAAGGGAGATAATTAATCAAAATACTTACTCCTGCTCACTCACGCCAAAGAACTCCCCGCTCATCATTAAGTAATCAAGGTCATTAAGTACATAATGAACAACAAATTTGTGTTGTGATGCTCTCATGAATGCATAATGCAGATCAGTATTTTCATAAATGAAGTTGTAAATTATGTCGTTTTATGCTTAATAAAATTGAAGTCAAACCACTGGAATCAAAAGGAGAACTCTATAAATGTCTTTCCTACTGTTCTGGACTTTGAATATGTATATGAATATGAGAAGGAAAAAAGTATGAAAAAGCTGTTTCAGTGGCAAACTGGCTAAGTATGTACCAAAATATATACTATTTTGCAATGTGTGAACAGCATGAAACGGAACTTTAAAAATGAGAGCTGGTAGACAAATTTTTATGTGAAAGCATTTATCTTTCTTTCACGTGTGTATCTAACTAGTATTGCTAATTGTAATGGCACTTGTCTTTAAATTCAAATGATTGCTTGCAAATATTTTGCATATTTTTGTATTTTCAAAAACAAATTACTTGTATTTTAATAAAATACATTTCCACACTCCGGTATTTTGTATTAGAAAATTTTAAATACATTTAATGAGCAAGTATCTGTAAATTGTAACAAAATACTTTGTAATGTATTTGTGTCCATCTCTGATGGCAATAGTGTACACTATGGAGGGTACTTTATTAAAGAAGGGAAATGCAATCTAGCAATGAACAGTTTTGTGTCCCATTGAAAACTACATTGATATTAGAGTCTATTTATAACAGTTTCTTGCTTTAATGCGATGAACGGCTTTATTTGTATAGATGTTGGATAATCCTGAAGACTTTATATGGTCAGAGAGATTTTCCAAACGTTTTCATTAGATAAAGCGCAGCCATTCTGATGAAATTCAATAGTATTCTGCTAAATTAACTCACAGGCGAAATACTCTCATCACAGTGTACAAGTGAGAGAGTGAGAGAAAAAAGGCCAGAGGAAAGAAAATACACATTAGGTGATCTAGATTTTTTTTTAAGAGACTCTTATATCCATTGGAATTACTTGGATTGTGAAAAAGTTGGCAGACCTGACTAGGATAATGTATACACCGTATACACAAACTATGCACACACACTGACTTGTATATGTGGTTCATGGGCAGCTGTGTATAATGGTTTTTATACTGTACAAACTGTTTTCTCTCCCGTTAACCTAAACCTACCCTCACACAAGACATCTACGTTACATCAGTGGCTGATATAATTTCTAAGGTTTTTTTTTTGTTTTGTTTTTTGAATTTGCACTGATAAATCCTGCACAATGAGAACAGGATTATTTAAGAAAATATTGTCAATAATATATCTATTAAAACTGCAACTAATGTCTATGCTTCTGCATATGGTGCACACATTATAAATAGACAAAATTTAGCCAAAATGTCACATAATAAAATAAGTATATTCATTGAATACACAATTTATCTGGAAACTCTCTCACACACACACACACCAACACTCTTAGCACATACTGTACTTCTGCCAGCTGTATTACAGCCTTAAATGTGAGTGAAGCTTCCTCAAACAGCCAGACAGGTAAAACATGTTCTGTGTGTATGTGTGTGTGTGTGTCTACAGATCTTCTCATAGGGCAGGGTGCCAAAGCCTGGCACAGATGAGTACCTAGTGCCTGCCATTCATGGCACCCAACCCCCTGGCATCAGCCCTTCACCTTATTTTGCTCATTGCAAATTGTGATCCACTTAGATCACACATCATTGAGGGGGCATGGCCACATCAAGGGGCTTTGTAAATCAATCTGATAGGGGGGATGATTCAAATACCACATATGTAAAAAAAAAAAATCCATATTACTCCGTATATGCTTGGCGGGAAAGTAGCATATCCTATAGAAAAGCATTAACAACTGCTAGATCTGATTACTTTTCTTCTCTTTTAGAAAAAAACAAACATAACCCCAGGTATTTATTCAATACAGTGGCTAAATCAACGAAAAATAAAGCCTCAACAAGTGCTGACATTTCCCAACACCACAACAGTAATGACTTTATGAACTACTTTACTTCCAAAATCGATACTATTAGAGATAAAATTGCAACAATTCAGCCGTCAGTTACAGTATCACATCAGACAGTGCACTATAGACCCCCTGAGGAACCGTTCCAATCATTCTCTACTATAGGAGAGGAAGAATTGTATAAACTTGTTAAATCATCTAAACCAACAACATGTATGTTAGACCCTATACCATCTAAGCTCCTAAAAGAGGTGCTTCCAGAAGTCATAGGTCCTCTTCTGACTATTATTAATTCCTCATTGTCATTAGGATATGTCCCCAAAACCTTCAAACTGGCTGTTATTAAGCCTCTCATAAAAAAAAAACACAACTTGACCCCAAAGAACTTGTTAATTATAGACCAATCTCGAATCTCCCTTTTCTGTCCAAGATACTAGAAAAGGTGGTATCCTCACAATTATATTCCTTCTTAGAGAAAAATGGTATATGTGAGGATTTCCAGTCAGGATTTAGAACGTATCATAGTACTGAGACTGAGGGTGTCTGCCTCCCGAACAATGTTAGGTAGGTTATTCCAGAGTTTAGGCGCCAAATAGGAAAAGAATCTGCCGCCCACAGTTGATTTTGATATTCTAGGTATTATCAAATTGCCTGAGTTTTGAGAACGTAGCAAACGTAGAGGAGTATAATGTAAAAGGAGCTCATTCAAATACTGAGGTGCTAAACCATTCAGGGCTTTATAAGTAATAAGCAATATTTTAAAATCTATACGATGTTTGAGTAGGGCCGCTACTCTTCACGCTTTATATGTTACCCTTGGGAGATATCAATCAGGAAACATGGTGTTAGCTTTCACTGTTATGCTGATGATACTCAGCTCTATATTTCCTCGCAGCCCGGTGAAACACACCAATTTGAAAAACTAATGGAATGCATAGTCGATATAAAAAATTGGATGACGAGTAATTTCTTACTGCTAAATTCCGAAAAAACAGAGGTGTTAATTATAGGGCCTAAAAACTCTGCTTGTAATAATCTAGAACACTGTCTAAGACTTGATGGTTGCTCTGTCAATTCTTCGTCATCAGTTAGGAACCTAGGTGTGCTGCTTGAATCTTTCCTTAGAAAGCCACGTTTCTAGCATTTTTTAAAACTGCATTTTTCCATCTCAAAAATATATCTAAATTACTGCCTATGCTCTCAATGTCAAATGCAGAAATGTTAATCCATGCATTTATGACTTCAAGGTTAGATTATTGTAATGCATTATTGGGTGGTTGTTCTGCACGCTTAGTAAACAAACTACAGCTAGTCCAAAATGCAGCAGCAAGAGTTCTTACTAGAACCAGGAAGTATGACCATATTAGCCCGGTCCTGTCCACACTGCACTGGCCCCCTATCAAACATCGTATAGATTTTAAAATATTGCTTATTACTTATAAAGCCCTGAATGGTTTAGCACCTCAGTATTTGAATGAGCTCCTTTTACATTATACTCCTCTATGTCCGCTACGTTCTCAAAACTCAGGCAATTTGATAATACCTAGAATATCAAAATCAACTGCCGGCGGCAGATCCTTTTCCTATTTGGCGCCTAAACTCTGGAATAACCTACCTAACATTGTTCGGGAGGCAGACACCCTCTTGCATTTTAAATCTAGATTAAAGACCCATCTCTTTAACCTGGCATACACATAACATACTAATATGCTTTTAATATCCAAATCCGTTAAAGGATTTTTAGGCTGCATTAATTCGGTAAACCGGAACCGGAAACACTTCACATAACACCGTACTTTCTACATCATTAGAAGAATGGCATCTACGCTAATATTTGTCTGTTTCTCTTTTGTTCCGAGGTCACCGTGGCCACCAGATCAGAGGGTCACTGCAGTCGACCGGATCCAGTACGTATCCAGACCAGATGGAGGATCAGCACCTAGAAAGGACCTCTACTGCCCTGAAAGACAGCGGAGACCAGGACAACTAGAGCCCCAGATACAGATCCCCTGTAAAGACCTTGTCTCAGAGGACCACCAGGACAAGACCACAGGAAACAGATGATTCTTCTGCACAATCTGACTTTGCTGCAGCCTGGAATTGAACTACTGGTTTCGTCTGATCAGAGGAGAATTGGCCCCCCAACTGAGCCTGGTTTCTCCCAAGGTTTTTTTCTCCATTCTGTCACCGATGGAGTTTCGGTTCCTTGCCGCTGTCGCCTCTGGCTTGCTTAGTTGGGGTCACTTCATCTACAGCGATATCATTGACTTGATTGCAAATAAATGCACAGACACTATTTAAACTGAACAGAGATGACATAACTGAATTCAATGATGAACTACCTTTAACTATCATTTTGCATTATTGACACACTGTTTTCCAATTGAATGTTGTTCACTGCTTTGACGCAATGTATTTTGTTTAAAGCACTATATAAAGGTGATTGATTGATATATGACTTTACCTGTTCAGTGTGATGGCATTTATTGTCCCCAACAACCTCTACAATCCCTATGCTATACGAGTAAAAAATTGTTGAAAATGTGCCAACAGACAAGACAGAGCAGGTTATTTTTTGGTATTAAGGTTTTAAATTTGGCAATTTTATAAGAAATTCAAACTATAAATACAATTTTGTGGTTCTTTAATATGTCGTGACAGATCACTGTAGTTTCTCAGTTCAATGTGAACCGAACATCTTTTCGTCTTTCCCCTCTCCATGGGGAAGTCGTGGCCTAATGGTTAGAGAGTCGGATTCCCAATTGAAAGGTTGTGAGTTCGAGTCCCGGGCCGGCAGGAATTGTGGGTGGGGGGAGTGCATGTAGAGTTCTCTCTCCACCTTCAATACTACGACTTAGGTGCCCTTGAGCAAGGCATCAAACCCCCAACTGCTCCCCGGGCGCCGCAGCATAAATGGCTGCCCACTGCTCCGGGTGTGTGTTCACAGTGTGTGTGTGTGTACACTGCCCTGTGTGTGTGCACACTGCCCTGTGTGTGTGCACTTCGGATGGGTTAAATGCAGAGCACAAATTCTGAGTATGGGTCACCATACTTGGCTGAATGTCACGTCACTTTCACTTTACTAGCTATAGCATGAAATAAACATGAAAGAACATTAGAAGCTGTCTAGAATTTGTTTCAACTGCAGAAAGAAGCGAATACACATACTTTTTCAAGTACAAGTCTACCAAAAGTTAATCTATTCTCCTGTCTGGTAGATTCAGCGGTATTATTAGTCAGATCACCTGTCAGTCAAAATCGCTGTGAAGGGTCATTTACATTTTTACTATGCGACAGTAACATTTCCGTCATGATATCTTCAAGTCGAAGCTTTTATGTTTGCAACTTGTCATGAAGATGCTTTACCTGTGCTACCAAGCGAATGATGGGAACCAGTTTAGTCTAAAAAGAGTTGTTTTCTACTAATATTCTTTACTAAAATACACAAAATGCATACTACGTTGAAAACTGACAACTTATTTTATCTTCTTTCGAATGCAACTAATTGTTTTCAGTATGTCCGGTTCGGTTAACAGCTTCTCTGATGTCAACTTTGAATGATGTAGACAGACTTCTAAACAAATGACTTCTACCAGTCAGTCAAAAGAAGTTTGCGGAATCAGTGAGTCACCAACAAACTCTTCTGAATCAGTCTGAACAGTAACTGAAAGAACATCTGGCTACGAATCACTGCTACTCAAAATAAACTACAAATAATTACTGTACTTAAGGTTTATGAGACACGCTAATATGTTAACTAAACTAGTGGTTTATAATGGCAGTAAAAAGTTAAAAATGCCCTTTAAAAACTAAATATTTAGGAGGCAATCAGTAAGAGTCATTAAAATAATTACATCAAAACATCACTTTATTTGTTTAAGTATACTGAACAGTCCATCATAGCAACCAACAACCAATGGCATGTGTCTGTTTGAAATTACACTCTTCTGCTTTAGGAAACTGCAGTCATCAAGTTTGTACAGGAGCTTTCCCTTTACTCCTGTACAAATCCAACCTTCACAACTACAGCCCAACATATTTAACAACAATTAGCAACTACCATTATTCCTGAAAAAGTCACACCCCAACTCATAAAGCCTTAGCTTAAAGAAAATCCCACTAGTAATATTGACATTATGTTGCCATTCATGTGCACTCATCTCATAAATAGTCATTCTGGTGTGACTTGATTGTGACCAGAATGTACTGAAAGGGTATGCAAGATGTATTTCTAGGGTATTGTATTTATTTTATTTTTTATGTAGAGTTCAATACATTGAGTGCTACTATAAGAGTCACTGGTCATGCCCTGGATTGGATTGAATTATTGGGAGGAAGCAGAGAGAGGGGCAGAGAGAGAGAGCGAATAAGAAAGAGAAGGAAAATAGAGCCCTGTTCACTGGAAAATGAAAGTCTGAGCATGGGAGAAATGTCTTTTGGACTAGTCACTGTTAAAACTTGCAAATGTGCTCAGAGCGATGAATTGTGGTGATGCCTTTCTGCAACACACACACACCCACACACTCTTACGCGTTCATCTGAATGGATTGAAAATTGCCAAGAGTGGTGTACTGAGATGGTCTCATTCTCATATTTGGTCATAGCTGACATAACTTCCACCTTTAAATAGCGTGTACTGTCAAGCCCTGGGTCTAAAAATGGACCGAAATGATGCAAGAAAGACAACTAGTGTTGAAAGATAAATAGATAAAGATTAGCTGTCCATTTCCTCACAAATCCCATTACACGTTAACATGTTTATCAAATCTCAATAATATCAAATTTATCAAGTCTCTTTTTCTCTCTTTTTTTCAGATTATATATATGATACATAATACAAAATTATTTTTAAAAATGATATAAAAATAAGTATATAAACATTTGTAGTTATCAATGGTTAAACGATTATTTTATATATATATATATATATATATATATATATACGTATAACCTATCATGCCTGGTCCATTACCGTATTTTATAATGTATAAAATATATATATAATATATACACGTTTCAAATAGATAAAAATATCTGTAATATCATATTATATATATATATATATATATATATATATATATATATATATATATATATATATATATATATATATACACATACATACACATATATATATATATATATATATATATATATGTATATATATATATGTGTGTGTGTGTGTGTGTAAATATAAAGTATAATGTACATAATAAAATTCAATTTATAGTTATTTTATATATTTCTAAATTATATGAATTCAAATTTTATGAAAATATATTTGACATTTATTTTTATATTTTAACAAATAATGGTATAAAAATGATACAGCTTTATATTGTCATAATAGATCAATAAAATGCTTTATCAGCTTCAATCTACATAAATATGTTTAAGAGGCCATAGGGTGTTTTTTTTTTTTTGTTTTTTTTTTCATTTCTATTAATAACATAGGAAGAACACATACATACATAGATACATAGATACATACATACATACACATACACACAGTGACATCTATGCTTCTCCTCTATCGAACAGCACCAGTCGCCACTTGTATACACACACTCTTTCTTACACGCACATGCCCGGGACCCCTGTCCCTCTTGAGGCCATCTGAGGGGCCGATAAGATGCTATCAGTTGGCCCTTAAAGCTCTTGAGAGCCACTTTAGGAGATCACTGGGGCAATTACCATGAAAAGTAAAAGATACTGCCTTTATTGATGTTAGATTAATACTGACCACCTCCCCATTGATTTTTCTTCTTCCTCTAGAACAGTCTTACCCCATCTTATGCTAGCGGTGATCTGAATTTCTAATGCTAACATTGTATGGGACCGTCTCTCTTACGCACCACCAACCCGATAAACCTTTCGTTCCTTCGTGCTATCTATGGTTTCAGAGGCCGATCTAGAGAGGGAACGCTCCTTATCAGCTGATGTTATTCAATTGTACCACGCTGATCAGGACCATTAGCGCTTGGTGCTAAATAATGCATCCTGTTTAAAAAAGCTCCTTATCTGGCCACTGTTTGTTTCTAACATTATTAGTATCGGAAGGGTAATGACAGTAAAAAGGAAGATATGAACTGATTGACAGAGCCAGGACGTCTAAGAAGGATGCCGTACATTTGGGAGGAGACATCAAGGTTTATCTTATTGTTATTCAAAGGGCAACAATCCACCAGGGGAGTCTGGGAGGCGATTTAAATGCGACTAATTTAAATGCCTCTAATGAATCTACACACACTTTTTTGCCATCTCTTGCTCTCTGTTTTTCTTAGACATACAGTCTGTTGCTATGAGACAGATTTATACGCCATACTGGCCTCTGGTCCTTTCCAGCTCTTATCGCTGAAATTATGGGATGGCAGAAAGCCATTAAAATTCTGCTTAGGTTTCACTAAAAAGCTGCAACCGTGGTAAACTGCTGCATCTTTTAAGGCTACCTATCACAATATCGAACAGATGTGGTGCAAATATTCACACTTTTCCTTAATGACCATTTATACTGTGAAAATAGCTAATTAAACTGATCAATTGTTGAGCCTTCTGAACACCTAGTCTTGTGCAATTATACTGTTTTGGGAAAATCTCAGTCAAGCGCAGTTCTTAATTTCTTAACACATAATTCTAGCAACAACTAGTTCATAGTTTTAATTCCCAGTGAATAAATAAACGTATAAAATGCATGGCTTGAATGTAATTTAAGATGGTTTGGCTTAAAGTAAATACAAAATGAAATTTCAGAATTCTTTGCATACTGTGTATGAAACTTAAAGTATTGAAACTTAAAACCGACTTGTTTTAAACCAGCCTCACTAATAATAAACTAGTCAAACCAGATGACTAATGGAAAATCTTGGCTTATACCTTGTGTGTTTTCGCTCTCATAACACTGACATTTTGTTGTTTGGAGAATTTATACGGAATCGTCACTTCCCATTTGCATCGGCACCAACAAAATTATAGTCTTGTTGCACTTGGCACAGACACTGTTGGTCTTCATCTTAAAATTTATGAGTGTCAGACAGTAAACAAACAAACTGGTAAGACGCTTGACTTTGATGCAGAAGTATCGTTCGCAGGAACAGTTGCTGGCATCAAAGTTAGTATAACAAATAACTCCCTCAGGCCACTGTGTAGGCAAACAGTCATCCTGGATACAAGTTACTAATATGGATAATTTGTTAACAGCTACAAAAACAGAAGACAATGTTGTTGAAGTCTAATGACGCCTCAGCATGAATGTATTATACATTTGAGATTAAATTTAGAATTGTTACTACTTCTATTGCTCATACTCAAGCTTTTTTTTGTTTTGTCACTTGTCCCACACTATGAACATTAATTATTTTGCAAAACATGTGCCTTGTTCATGAAAGGTGCTTTTACCTTTCTAAGTAATCGGAAGAAATGTTTTTTACTTGGATGAAGAAATCCAAACCAGATTCATTGGAAAAAATGTGTGTTGCAACATTTCTGCAAAATGCAATTTTATGTTGCTTCCTGCACTTTCAAAGTGAAATATTGTGTATTTTCTGAAACTTTTATTATTATTATTATTATTATTATTATTATTATTACTTTGTTTGATGTACTTATCAAGACAGCTTGAAAATGTCCAGTGGAAAAATGGAAATTGTCTGGTGAGTGGCACAAAAAGGTTGACGCTAATGCTAATATATATTAGCATTAGCGTATATATATATATGATTTTTGATCTGTAAGATGATCCTTCTGTAAAAAGAGCACACATTTACTCTGGGCAACACAAACATGATTATTACAAGCATGGGTGTGTGAAAACACGAAATGCCAGCTAACTGTTTGTCTTTTTGAATTGAATCTGGCAGCGGCATCAGTTACAGATCCCGTCCATAATCCATCTGTGTCCCACTCACCCCTCTCAGTGTAATCAGGGCACTAATTCAAATTTGAGAGGAAGACAATCCGTGACGGACGTTTTTTGTGCAACTCCAAATGGTGTCCCTCATGACCGGCGGAAGCGTGGTGCAAAACTGTCTAAAGTAGAAAAAAAAAGAAAAAAAACAAGACTGCGAGGTAAAATAACACAAATGAGCACTTACAGAAAAGGTAAGAACACTGACATACACAGTAAATTAAATTTACCCGAGCACTTAAGACTGCCTAATATGAAATAACACCTCGTCTTCTACAAAATAATCATTCTCCACCTCATTTCATCTATCTGCGGAGGAGAATACACCCCAGACGTGTGGAGTAAAATAAAGTAAACTATCCTCCACAGTCCTCAATTATGTGTGGGTGAGAGGTAATAGTGAGGAAGAGGTTTCGGATAAGGTACTGTGCTCCCATGCTCCTTTTCTCTGCCAGCAGCCAGCCACATCTCCGCCACAGTTTAAGGCAGTGTCGAGTTACGGCTCAGCTAACCACGTTATTGCATTTGCAGCCTCTTTCCTCTCATAAGCCTCCGCTCCAGCTAATTAAGACGAGCGCGGACTCATCAGAATAACACACACCTTAAAGAAATAGAGGGATTCTGAGAAAAAAAAACAGAAAAGAGAAATTCTTTGCGGACATAATCTGTTCCCATTCACTCTTTCATGTCTTTGCTGTCAATTTGACTCCACGGTTGATATTGTTATGCACGTCCTCAAGTGAAACCCTGGCTATAATCTATTTAATACAGGTGACAACTTATTTTGCCAAGCAAACATCATAAGTATGTTCACGTATAGAAGTAATAACACTAATGGCCTTAAACAAGCTGCATGATCTAAGGTATCATTCATTACCATACCACAAACACTGTGTGACAGGTTACACACAAAAGTAGCATAGCTTGTTCAAAGTAGTTTGAGCAATAGTATCAGTGATGCTTGCCTTGGCAAGTGGCTGTACATCTTGACATGAGCAGACTGGTTACCGTAACATCTTTATACACTATTAACTGGCTACACTTTATCTTAACCCATGTTGAGCTCCAATCTGAAGCAACTGGCTGCAAGCCTTCGATTAACAAATTCCGAGGTGTAAAAAACCTCTAAATCACTCTGTAATTCTGCAAAATCCTTTAATGCTAAAACAAACCACAAAGCTATTGTCGACATAAGCCATATGCTTCAATCACCAGCATCGCCTCTGGCCGAACGTTCGGCATCCTTTCAAAAATCAGTACTCACAAACACAGCAACACATATTGAACATATTGTCATTCTGTTTGTGTTTAGCAAGTGTCATTTAAAAAGGCATGGGAAAATCATATTATATATATATATATATTAGCATTAGCGTTAACCTTTTTGTGCCAGACAGACAATTTCCATTTTTCCACTGAACATTTTCAAGCTGTCTTGATAAGTACATCAAACAAAGTAATAATAATAATAATAATAATAATAATAATAATAATAATAATAGTAATAAAAGTTTCAGAAAATACACAATATTTCACTTTGAAAGTGCAGGAAGCAACATAAAATTGCATTTTGCAGAAATGTTGCAACAGACACATTTTTCCAATGAATCTGGTTTGGATTTCTTCATCCAAGTAAAAAACATTACTTCCGAATACTTAGAAAAGTAAAAGCACCCTTCATAAACAAGGCACATGTTTTGCAAAATAATTATTCATAGTGTGGAACAAGTGAGAAAAAAAAAAAAAAAACGCTTGAGTATGAGCAATAGAAGTAGTGACAATTCTAATCTCTATTGGAGGAATTTATTTCTTTTTGGACTTTTGGAAGTCATTAAAAATGATGAAACTTAGATGGCTTGGGAAACAAACAAAAACAGTCCATTCAGAATAAATACATTAATACATTTTTAAAATGCAATTTGAACATGCATTTAGCAATCTACTATTAACATGCAATTAGCATGGTATTATTGTGTTATTAACACAGTCAGCTATGCACAATCAAAAAATTCATAATAAAAAGGTACTGACTTATCTACATATAGTGAAAGATCCCCTCATTGTAAGGAGATATTATGTCCTTTTACTAGAAGATAAATTGAAATTCAGTTAATAAATGTGATGAACTGACAGCCCTTCATTGTAAATACGAGCTAAAAGGAAGGAATACTTCTATCACAGGCGTATCCGTTTCATTGATGTTAAGAAAGTCGGCGCTAGCAATCTTGAGGGTCACGAGGAATCTTGACCTTTTCAATTAGAGCGATATTTTTATTGTGTATTGATTGGCCTACGCATGTAATGTAGAGTATGGTTCATATTTCTCATTGTGTCTCACTTTCTGTCTTTCCTCAGGTCAAAATCTAGCCGGCGGGATTGGGAAAAGAAACTGAAGCTCTCTGCTGCCTCTTTATTATATCCACTGTCAATAGCATGGACATAGCTATCAAGAAAACACATTACACAATACAGATCATTTGGAATATTTGTATTAGGAAATATAATAAGTCTGCTAATGCTGCATTCAAGTCTTCAAAGATAGTTCCTACAAGTTAAAAAGCATATCATATTATGATGTGCATTCAAGTGACTGGTAAATCACTAAGATTGGTCCATTCTGCCATGGAAAAATGGTGAGAAATATAATTTTGCTGTGCAAGCCATTCAGCTCATATGGCTATACAAGCGTTTTCTGGAAAATATATATTTTTCTAGTATAGAAAAATGCATACAAACTAAACTGTACCATCACTGTTCATAATTACTACTTGCATTT
Organism: Carassius auratus; assembly: GCF_003368295.1. NCBI lineage: Eukaryota > Metazoa > Chordata > Actinopteri > Cypriniformes > Cyprinidae > Carassius > Carassius auratus. The sequence goes on from NC_039271.1 coordinate 17,173,372, forward strand.
CAATTACGGTTCAGGACCGGTCTTAAAATCTAGAAAATAAAACCTCAGATGAACAACAACACGTGACATGTCACACCATGTTATTATTTTGCAAAAATTAAGCCAATATGGAAAAGCCATGGGTGACAAACTAAAGGACACCCTAAGATTCAATTGCTTGTAGATCCAGTTTTAGCAGCAATAGGCAAAAAGTCATCATTTTCATCATTCTTGAGGAATTTTGTCCCACTCTTCTTTACAACGTTGCTCCAGTAAATGAGGTTTTCATGGTTCATGGTCAACTCAATGACAGGTCCTGTGGCTATAAAACAACCCCAAAACCATCACCCCTCCACCAGCAGTCTTGACTTTTTCTATGAGCTGTTTGTGCTGATATGCTCTTTTGGCTTTCACCAAATGTGGCACTCTGCATTATGGCCAAACATCTCCATTTTGGTCTTGTCTGTTCAAAGGAAATTATTCTAAGATGTCTTATGTTTTGTTTCAGATGCAGCTTTGAAAACCTAAGCTATCCTGCCATGTTCTTTTTAGAGAAGCGGCTTTCTTCTGGCAACCCTTCCAAAAAATGCCATACTTGTGTTTTGGTGTTTTTCTAAATGTACTATCCCTAATGTTAATATTTAATTTGTTAACTGAGGCCTGTAGAGTCTGCGGTGTAGTTCTTGGGTTGTCTGCAGTATTTCAGAGTATCATATGGTCTTCATGGGGGAATTTCCTGGGACATCCACTCCTGGGAAGATTGATTTGAATGTCTTCCAAAATGACGGACTTCGAATTCTTTGGAAATGATAATGACTGCAACATTTGCTTCTCTACGATCATTGTTGATTTCTTTTCTCTTTGGCATTGCATTGTATGAATTCTAATAGAAAACCATGGAATCACACGACTGTATTATAATCAATGCCAAATATAATTCTTTAATTGTTTTGTTTTCAGCTTTAAAAGTTAGGACAATAAGATGCACAGCCAAATGAGAACCCTATAACAATTTCTCATTGTCAGCTCAATAATATGTAATAATAGCTTAATAATAGCAAATAACTTTGTGTTGGCCAAACTAAACTTTTAATGTTGGCCTAAGACCTAAATCAACATTTCAAACTACTGGAAGTGAGATGTGTGTTTATATGCTTGCTGTTGTTTGATAGTGATATTGAGTATTGAAGTAGGCTAGTTCTTGTAACAGTGCCGTACGTTTCAGGCATTCAGAGATGGTCAGCCTGTTCTTCAGCACATTTGAAGAAAAAACTAACTCTACTGCTAGTGGTTTAGCACAACTGTTGATGTTCACTGATATACTCAGACCAAAGACAACCCTGTTTACAAGAATAATTAGTTTTCCAGGAAATAATAAGTTCCTCTGAAAGAGCCCATGATATAGTTCAGAGAAAAATTACATTTGTACATGAAATGTCCACTATATTAATGTATTGAAAGTAATATTTGATGGTCGTTGAGACTGAATTTATTTGATCAAAAATACAGCAAAATCAGTTATATTGTGAACATTACCGCAATGTTTAAATATATATGTAATAATAATAATAGTTTCCTATTTGAATACACTTTAAAATGTTACTTATTCCTTTGATGGCAAAGCTGAATATTCAGCAGCCGTTACTCCTGTCTTCAGTGTCACACGATTCTTCAGAAATATGCTGCACTGATGCTGATTTGCGAATTGTTGAAAAAAGAATGACGTTATATTTTCTAAGACTATATATTTCTTCACTTTTAGCAATGCAAAGCATTTTGCTGAATAAAAATATACGTTTCTTAATTCTTTAGTTTCTGATATATATCTACACACATACACATTTGGTGCTAGTAGGGGTTAAACCACGAGAGGAAGAAACCTTTACACAGTCCTTTATTAACTTCACCTACAACTCAAACACTTCACCACATCCCCTACACACACACACACACACACACACACACATTCACACACACATACACAGACAGACAGACACAGACCCACACAAACTGCCTTCTCAGAAACTGTTAGTGACACCTGCTCTGTTGTGCAATTTTCTTAAAACACTTTTTCAAGTGAAATTACATGTAAACCAGCCAACAAAACACACACACACAAATATACTGCATAGCAATTCGACTTACAAGTGTCTGCATGCCTTCGTCTTAATATATTTATGATTCAGGGTTCAGAGTCGACAGTAGATTAGTTAATTGTTCAGTTGTGTGTTCTGTGGCATTTGCACATTTTCTTTACAAGATGTAAAAATGTAGAGCAGTATGTTTTGACACAGACAGGACCATGTTGCAGGCACCAAAGATCAGCTTCACAAGTGTGGGAGAATTGTTCGCTGTACTCAGGAGTAGAGGCCGGCGACACAGCTGCTTCCTGCTGTAATATGGGCACACAAACACAAGCGCGCGCGCACACACACATGCACGTTTACCAGGGGCCGTGTGACTTAAAACGCATTTCTTTTGCAGGAAAAAAAAAAGTTTTGAAAAACCATACATACAAAACAATTAAATTTAAAAAAGAAAAAGAATGGATTTTTCAATGCTTTAATAAATATAAATACAATGACTACAAATTAACCCATACCCTTAATAAAAAAAATATTCTGCTCCTCTATTCCTGGATTGTCAGGTTTAAAAAGAACACGTGCACATACACATGCAATAATAATATATATATATATATATATATATATATATATATATATATATATATATTAGAGACCTGGCCAAGGTTGTAATTTGTTTTAATAAATACGGTTATAGTGATCCTCTGCTTTTCTAACCAGGTCGCTCGTGCCCTCAGGCCTTTCCTAACCAACAACTCTTTCCTGTCATTATGAGTGTGTGTGTGCGCGTGTGTTTGAACTTCATTCAGGGTTAAAAACACAAATAGCGTGCATTTTAAAAAGGTTTGTGTGTGTGTGCTGGCTGCAGTGTTTTGTTTGGAAGAAAAAAATGGGGGAGGAGACACGCGTAACTTAATTACTTCACCGTAATAGCAATTATTTAGTCCGCGCTCCTTATCTTAATTATTTCAAAAGGCAAACTTCAATTAGAGGGGTGAAGGTACGTCTCCAACAAAAACACACCTTTCAGAGAGCATGCATGAATGCAGAAACCACACACACATTCATATGCACACAATCAGACATTGTATGTTTACTGCATGAGTCTCACAGCCTTATAATTTAGTATGGAGAACAATTTGACCAAATTCAATAACTGCATGACCCTTCAAAAATGATGCAAGCTTAGAATTATGAAAGACAATTTCTTAAGAAAATTATGCTTTGGCAAGTCAATTATGACCGAAAAAAATAATTAAATATTTATTAGATGGAAAGTCGAATTTTTGACATACTAAATTGTATTTATGGTTGTATTATGACGAAGTCGAAATGCAGATGGTATGTATGAGACGAACATTTTAAATTAACATCCGAGTAATAATTGTGAAGGCGAATCTATGAAATAAAAACTATGAAGTGAAACTATGAACAACTTTTTAGCTCATAAATATGAGATGTGTATGATCCCCTTTCATACAGAATGCAATGTAAGCTGAGAAAAAAAAAAAAAAAAAAAAACATTAGTTCAATCATATGTAAAATAAACTATTTGACTCCGTATTATGTGTCCTGCTGTAATAAGCTTAGTAACATTCTAACACCAAACTCCACTGGATTCAGTTGTGTGGTGAATCTTTGTATGTGCACATGAGGAGGACTATTTGTGTATAGTGCAACATTTCTGTAAATAATTTCACTAGGTGCCTTCCACTGCAGTAACTCAACTAACTAGGTTTCGGAAAAGCTAGTCCAAACTGAAATCCCCAGAAGTCTACAGAAAAGGACTTTACACTGTTGCATGAACTTTCGCTCTCATGTTTGAACCTTTACAGAAGTCGCCATCGATGGTGTTGATAGATAGTATATGACACAGAATGTGGCCACAAAAACTCAGGACTGCCGTTCTCCTAGGGACAGTGTGTGTGTGTGCCAAAGCACATTTTCTATCACTTCATAAATGTCATATATTGCTTCACTGGTACTTTACTGCCTAAATGTTGTGGTAACGTATGGTTTAACACACATATATCATCTCAGGATCTTTGTGACAACACTTTACTGTCTCACCCACCTTTGAGTTCTCCTGTGAACATGCCAGAATTTCAACATTTGCGTGTAAGGTTTGGGGTAAAAAAAAAAAAAAAAAAAAACTATGCCTTTAATGCAGTCATTTACATTACTAATATTCTACATCAGTACACAAAAACCAACAAAAATGCTTGTCTGCGCATTATAAACACACAATGTTGTGCAAAATATGTGTCTTGTTTTACTAATAAATTGTTGCTGTGATAAATGTAGTTTACTTTAACAAACTTACCATAGAAAATTTTCAATGCTAATATCCGCTAATGCCCTTTGTGGCAACACAGAGTTACAAGGGGTTTTCAAACTTTGGATACAGGGACCACCAGGGGACCTCAATCTTTAGGTCCCAGTTAAGATTACTATTTACTTTCACTTATCAAATTTGCTGATATTACATTTCATTCTGCCTTCAGAATGATCAGAAATCATCACACTCAATGTGTATTCTATTGACAGTACTATTTTAACAGAGAGAAAAGCACTTAAATATATAAAAACTGTGTTAAAAATGCCTATTCGAAGATAAATATGTTTAGCAATTATGTAAGATAGAAATCTAGGTAGTTAGGGTAAATTACACATACAGTAATATTTTCGGTCACTTTATTTTAAGGTCCAATTCTCGTTATTAACAAACCATTAACTATGACTTTTGCCTCAAACTCCTAATTTGCTGCTTATTAATAGTTAGTAAGATAGTTGTTAAATCTGGATATGGGGTAGGATTAGGGATGTAGAATATGGTCATGCAGAATACGTGTTTTAGAAGTACTAATAAACAGCCGATATGTTAATATTAGGCATGCAAATAAGCAACTAGTTAATAGTGAGAATTGGTCCCTATACTAAAGTTTTACCATATTTTCTCACACAGAGTAAATTAGTTGTTATAGTACATGAGAATATATAGAATATCTTAAAAGGCACTGTATTTTGGGATCCTTTGAATAAAAAAACGCTTCAAAATACATCACATCATTGTCTCAAATGATGCTAAGTCTGGAAAGTCTGCGATAAATAAAAAGGTCAGATCTCAATATGAATCCAAAGAATTCTCATCAGATTCTTCCAAGACCAAATGAATTATAATATCCACATTTAGTTTATAATTAAATAAAATATAACCTAGAGTGTTTTAAGCAAAGGCTTATATCTGTTAGCCTACATAGACCGCTAACTAGCCTTTACACTTCTACATTTCGCAGTGCAACAATATATTAATTCAAGCTTGCGTACGTAAAAGCGTCTGTATTAACAAACTTACATAAAGTATCAGGTTTCAGGCCTAAATCTTACAGAACATTTGATAAAATATAGATTTGCGTTTTTGTTTGGGAGTCTATATGGGGATGATCTTCTCTTATACCAGATTTACCTGTTTATTACCTGAAATTATACCATAATTCATCCATATTCAAAAGTTAAACTTAAAAATAAGTTTTGAACCGAGTGCATGTACTTGTGAACGAGTTTATGCATGTAAATGTGTGACTATCAGCTGTACTGTCAAGGACTATCAGCCTAGACAAATACACACATACATCAACAAACCTCGAGTGATCCTGAAAGAGTTTAAAATCAAATAGGTTTCATGGAAGGGAGTGGAGAGGAAAACATGAAATCCACAGTATATCCCAGCAGAGTTTACTGAAGTGCTGAATAGCACTGGTGTATGTGTATGTGTGTGTATGATGCAGAGAGAGTCCTCTAATACTGATTAGAAATAGGATTAGTGGATTATTTGGGTTTGGGATGGAGGAGAATGTTGAGGGAGACACTTTTCTCCCATCATTCTGTTCATCCAAAGATTTCTCAGTCTCTCTCTCGCTCTCTCTCTCACGCTCTCGCTCTCTCTCTCACGCTCTCGCTCTCTCTCCGATTGTGCATATTTGTTTTGTGACACTAGAAGATCTCGAACAGTAGATGTATTTGTTGCAGATAAATACTGGTTACAGTGCTCTCGATGCATGCTCTATCTCTGCAGTCTTTAGATAAGCTCAAATATCACATTTCGACCTGGCTGCACTTTTAAAGACCGTTCTGAGAGCTCCGATGTCCACCAGTTTCTATATGATACTATGAATTGGGTGCCTTTACTATTTTGAAACAATGATATGATTTTAAACACTGATCATTTGAATATAACTAGTCTTGTGCTTAAGGTCATGACACTATGAGGTGAAAGAAAATGTAATACTGTATATTTCAATAACCGCTCACTTTCTAATATCATCTTGACAATTTTAGGTAGTCCTTGACTTAGAGACAGTTATAATGGTAATATGGTTGAAGCATTACTACTATTCTATTCTTAAATAGAAAATTTTTTAGAAACATAATTAGAGATGCTGTATACATGCAGTATATTTATGTTAACAAGAAGATAGGAAAAGTAAATCTAAAGTTACCGAATTTTTGTTGATGCCTTTTAAAAAAAATGTAAATCCGTTTCAAAGTAAAGCAAAGTCTCTCCGTTATTGCATGTTAAAGTCATTTTTTATATTAATGACAAACCAAACATTTTTTCTAATGAGCCATACAGCAAAATCTGAATCAATTTAGGGATGCCATGTCAAAGATTACCATTCAATCCATGTTCATGTGGACTGTTTTGGGTGTGAATATTAAATTTAAGAGTTAAAAGAGAGCTATTGCACACCACTTCCTGTGATGGAATGTGTCATCACACCTTTTTTTTCTATCATTCTTTCTTTTTGAGGGAAATTCCGCTCCAAAAAGTGATGAGAACATGAAAGGCAGAATTAAGTAATCAACGTTTAACCTTTCTCCGTTCTTTAGCTTTGAGCACTTTTCTTTGAAAGGAGAAGGCAGTCAATGTGTAGCACAGCGGAATGATGAAAATAAGACCGACAGAGAGAGAGAGAGAGACACTTCATTAGGTCTATATGGAAATTGATGAAAGCGGACCGTAAAATAGGTGTTCTTGATATTAGCGTGCTCATTGACAGAAGCCTGAGACATTACACTACTGTGGCAAAGAAACGTGTAACCTCATAATCTGCATGTCATCTAATATCTCCATAATGGCCATTTTATTTTCTATTCACTCTCTTAAGCCCAAAACATACTCTATGCAAGCACACGAAAATGATGCTTAAATGGGATAAAATTGTATGCAAAATTAACTTTTACATGGTGTTTGCATATAAATGTCTATAAACCCTACAATGATAAAAATCCATTCACATCCACTCACTTTTTTGATCTTCAAAAAAACCTACACCGTCTCAATTATAAAGACATTTAGATTTTATGAGCATCATAATGCTCAGGCCCGCCCACCACCGATGACTGGCTGTCCTTTATTAGCATATTTCTGCCCTCAGCCAGTTGTACGCTGTCGTCCATTTTCTTCACGCTCAAGCTGCTGTAGTAACAACAATGTCTTGTAAGAAATGCAGGTGTTTTGTAGCTGGATGTAAAAGGGAATTTTTTTAATGGCTTCTCAAAAAATTGGATGACGAGTAATTTCTTACTGCTAAATTCTGAAAAAACAGAGGTGTTAATCATAGGGCCTAAAAACTCTACTTGTAATAACCTAGAACACTGTATAAGACTTGATGGTTGCTCTGTCAATTCTTCGTCATCAGTTAGGAACCTAGGTGTGCTACTTGATCGCAATCTTTCCTTAGAAAGCCACGTTTCTAGCATTTGTAAAACTGCATTTTTCCATCTCAAAAATATATCTAAATTACGGCCTATGCTCTCAATGTCAAATGCAGAAATGTTAATCCATGCATTTATGACTTCAAGGTTAGATTATTGTAATGCTTTATTGGGTGGTTGTTCTGCACGCTTGGTAAACAAACTACAGCTAGTCCAAAATGCAGCAGCAAGAGTTCTTACTAGAACCAGGAAGTATGACCATATTAGCCCGGTCCTGTCATCGCTGCACTGGCTCCCTATCAAACATCGTATAGATTTTAAAATATTGCTTATTACTTATAAAGCCCTGAATGGTTTAGCACCTCAGTATTTGAATGAGCTCCTTTTACATTATACTCCTCTACGTCCGCTACGTTCTCAAAACTCAGGCAATTTGATAATACCTAGAATATCAAAATCAACTGCGGGCGGCAGATCCTTTTCCTATTTGGCGCCTAAACTCTGGAATAACCTACCTAACATTGTTCGGGAGGCAGACACACTCTTGCAGTTTAAATCTAGATTAAAGACCCATCTCTTTAACCTGGCATACACATAACATACTAATATGCTTTTAATATCCAAATCCGTTAAAGGATTTTTAGGCTGCATTAATTAGGTAAACTGGAACCGGAACACTTCACATAACACCGTACTTTCTACATCATTAGAAGAATGGCATCTACGCTAATATTTGTCTGTTTCTCTCTTGTTCCGAGGTCACCGTGGCCACCAGATCCAGTCTGTGTCCAGATCAGAGGGTCACTGCAGTCACCCGGATCCAGTACGTATCCAGACCAGATGGTGGATCAGCACCTAGAAAGGACCTCTACTGACCTGAAAGACAGCGGAGACCAGGACAACTAGAGCCCCAGATACAGATCCCCTGTAAAGACCTTGTCTCAGAGGAGCACCAGGACAAGACCACAGGAAACGGATGATTCTTCTGCACAATCTGACTTTGCTGCAGCCTGGAATTGAACTACTGGTTTCGTCTGGTCAGAGGAGAACTGGCCCCCCAACTGAGCCTGGTTTCTCCCAAGGTTTTTTTCTCCATTCTGTCACCGATGGAGTTTCGGTTCCTTGCCGCTGTCGCCTCTGGCTTGCTTAGTTGGGGTCACTTCATCTACAGCGATATCGTTGACTTGATTGCAAATTAAAACAGACACTATTTCAACTGAACAGAGATGACATCAATGAATTCAATGATGAACTGCCTTTAACTATCATTTTGCATTATTGAGACACTGTTTTCCAAATGAATGTTGTTCAGTGCTTTGGCGCAATGTATTTTGTTTAAAGCACTATATAAATAAAGGTGATTGATTGATTGATTGAAAAGAAGAAAATTGCAAGGTGGGACTTTATTTTGTCCATCAAGAATTAATTGGATTTATGAATAGCTGCTGTTTGCGAACCAACATTGGGGAAAGTTGATTTAAAAAAATAATGCATTGCAATATGTGACCCTGTGCCACAAAACCAGTCTTAAGTCACTAGGGTATATTTTAGCAAAGGCCAAAAAAAATGAGTCAAAATTATGCCAAAAATCATTAGAATATTATGTAAAGATCATATTCCATGAAAGCATTTTGTACATTTTTCTACCGTAAATATATCAAAACCTAATTTTTGTTTAGTAATATGCATTAAAGGCAAATTTCTCAGTATTTAGATTTTTTTTTTTTTTTTTTTGCACCCTCAGATTCCAGATTTTTTCAAATAGTTGTATCTCGGCCAAATATTGTCATATCCTAATAAACCATACATCAATGGAAAACTTATTTATATACATGTATAAATCAACCTTGATGACCCTTATGATTGGTTTTGTGGGTCAGGGTCACATATTGTGTTATTCCATAAAAAAGTAACTATTGCATCACTTAGTTACTTATGGAAAGTAATGCAGTACGTTACTTTTGTGTTACATGTTGCCAACTAGGCCTTCCACACCAAAAGTGACATTAATAAGGTTCAGGCTGAAGTAAGTGTCTCAGCCTCTGTACATCACTCCCAATTTCTCTCAACATGGAGCAGAACAGGTGTCAATGAATAAATGGGAAAACAAAGTAACTTGTGTTAATTATTTAAAAAAAAGAACCTCCGATATTTTGTTGTAAATTGAACAGTAATGTGTTATTAAATAGTTACTAGAAAAAGTAATCTGATTACGTAACTCACGTTCCTTGTAATGCGTTAGCCCCAACACTGTTGCAAACTGCTGTGATTAATATATATCAAATTTGATTATATACTCTAGTTCTCTGTCTATTTTATGGTGAATGGAACTATAACAACCCCTTGAATACTAAGGATTTTTTACTTCCAAAATAATGCACAAATCCGATATGTACAATGGGAATGCACACAATGTGTTGGCTAAGCAGTCAGGTTTCTCTTTCAAGATTCATTTAATATGTATATAATATTCACTTAAAGATTTCACTTTGAATTTGAGAGGTCCTTTTGCAAAACAATCAAAGCTCAAAATGACAGTTAAAGAGAAGTTTCCTGTCGCCAACAGCCCAGGTGTGTGAGTGAAAGAGAGATGATGCGTAGGTGAAAAATCGCTCTTATTGCTTCCAATACGTACCAACTCTTGTGGCAAAGCTTTATTAGACCACAAACTGACATCGACCTCAATCCTGTCTGTGTGTGGGAGCAGATGTTAGAAAGGAAGGCAGTTTTTTTAGGTACCTTTTACGTGGGTTTAAAAAGAAATACTTTTTTTTCAGCATTTTTCCGCCCATCCAACATGTGCGCATCCTAACAGCACAAAAACTGACATCCCATAACAGGTAACCTGTATCACCCTCCGTTGAATCACTGGGGTGGGGGGGGGTGTAATTTCATTTTGTGCACACTCACTCTGACAAAAGAGGTCCTAGGAGCTTGTGTTCACTTTTTCAGGCACACAAACATTAAGCTTTTTAAATCACTGCGGGAACAAAGAATAGATTTGTTGGCAGCACTTTGGTACTTATACTTTAAGCCTTTTGTAGATGCCACACACACACACCTTTCATTCTCCAAAAATTACTTTTCTGCTTTATTTTGGACTCACATTCAACAATAGTGATGATTAGCAATATATGCTAAAGCAAGAATACGGTTACTATTACTTATACTTAGGGTTAGAAATTTGACTAAACCAGTAAATCTAAGTTTTTTTGTTTTTTTTTTTGTTCTGTTTTAGCCTAACGTCTTCAGAGCAGAGGGTATGAATGATGCCTCAAATTATGCACCTTTCTGGATGAGGGTGTGCTGATATTTTTCAAAGTAATTGGCCTACCAATTTATAGCTGGAACAAAAAAAAAAGTTGCATCTTTTATCAAGATTCATCGTCTTTCTGCCATAAAGTTTACATAAATTGAATTAACAAATAAAATTGATAGCAATGAATACACATCTATCCATCAATATAAACTGATTGAGCTATGTAGGGTTGTGGGGATACTATAGAGCCCATCACAGTATTTTGGGCCATAGGCAGGGAAACATCCTGGATGGATGTCTAGTCTACAGTACATATACAGGTGCTGGTCATATTTAGAATATCATCAAAAAGTTAATTTCACTAATTCCATTCAAAAAGTGAAACTTGTGTATTGTTTTAATTCATTACACACATACTGATATATTTCAAATGTTTATTTCTTTTAATTTTGATGATTATAACTGACAACTAAGGAAAATCCCAAATTCAGTATCTCAGAGAATTAGAATATTGTGAAAAGGTTCAATATTGAAGACACCTGGTGCCACACTCTAATCAGCTAATTAACTCAAAACACCTGCAAAGCCTTTAAATGGTCTCTCAGTCTAGTTCTGTAGGCTACACAATCACGGGGAAGACTGCTGACTTGACAGTTGTCCAAAATACGACCATTGACACCTTGCAAGGCAAGACACAAAAGGTCATTGCAAAAGAGGCTGGCTGTTCACAGAGATCTGTATCCAAGCACATTAATAGAGAGGTGAAGGGAAGGAAGAGATGTGGTAGAAACAATATGTACAAGCAATAGGGATAACCACACCCTGGAGAGGATTGTGAAACAAAACCCATTCAAAAATGTGGGGGAGATTCACAGAGTGGACTGCAGCTGGAGTCAGTTCTTCAAGAACCACTATGCACAGATGTATGCAAGACATGGGTTTCAGCTGTCGCATTCCTTGCGTCAAGCCACTCTTGAACAACAGTGTCAGAAGCGTCTGAAGACAAAAAGGACTGGACTGCTGCTGAGTGGTCCAAAGTTATTTTCTCTGATGAAAGTAAATTTTGCATTTCCTTTGGAAATCAGGGTCCCAGAGTCTGGAGGAGAAGAGGCACACAATTCATGTTGCTTGAGGTCCAGTTTAAAGTTTCCACAGTCAATGCTGGTTTGCGTGTATTAAATAAACTCAGTGCAGACAGACTGAAGTAGTTTAAGTCTTTGGTTCTTTTCATTGTGATGATTTAGACTCACATTTTCACAAAAACCCACCAAATCACAATGTCAACATATTAGAATACTTCATAAGACCAAAAAAAAAATGTTGTGAATTGTTGGCCTTCTGGAAAGTATGTACAAGTACTCAATACTTGGTAGTGGCTCCTTTTGCTTTAATTACTGCCTCAATTCAGCGTGGCAGGGAGGTGATCAGTTTGTGGCACTGCTGAGGTGGTATGGAAGCCCAGGTTTCTTTGACTGTGGCCTTCAGCTCATCTGCATTGTTTGGTCTTTTGTTTCTCATTTTCCTCTTGACAAAACCCCATAGATTTTCTCTGGGGTTCAGGTCTGGTGAGTTTACTGGCCAGTCAAGCACACCAACACCATGGTCATTTAACCAACTTTTGGTGCTTTTGGCAATGTGGGCAGGTGCAAAATCCTGCTGGAAAATGAAATCCGCATCTTCAAAAAGATGATCAGCAGAAGGTAGCATGAAGTGCTCCAAAATATCTTGCTAAACGGGTGCAGTGACTTTAGTTTCCAAAAAACACAATGGACCAACACAAGCAGATGACACTGCACCCCAAATCATCACAGATTGTGGAAACTTAATGGACTTCAAGCAACTTGGGTTATGGGCTTCTCCACCCTTTCTCCAGGCTCTATGAACTTGGTTGCCAAATGAAATACAAAACTTGCTCTCATCTGAAAAGAGAACTTTGGACCACTGTCCAGTTATTTTACTTAGACCAGGTAAGATGCCTCAGAAGTGGCTTTAACAAGAGGAATACGACAACTGTATCCAAATTCCTTGACACTTCTGTGTGTGGTGGCTCTTACTGCCTTGACTCCAGCCGCAGTCCATTCCTTGTAAAGTTAACTCAAATTCTTGAATCGATTTCACTTGACAATCCTCATAATGCTGTGGTTCTCTCAGCTGATTATGACAACATATTGTAATTTGTTGAGATAGTGAATTGGTGGGTTTTTGTTAAATGTGAGCCAAATCATCACAATTAAAGGAACCAAAGACTTAAACTACTTCAGTCTGTGTGCATTTAATTTATTTAATACCCAAGTTTCACAATTTGAGTTGATTTACTCAAATTAACTTCATGACTTTCTAATTTATTGAGAAACACCTGTAACAGGAGCCAATGTCTTTAACAATCCCTAGAAAATATCTAGAAACACCTTAGCAACTGCTTGACAACAACCTAGCATGGTGGTGGCACTTTTTTTAATTGGCAAGAACCACACACATTTTCCTCTGAACCCAAGAGTTCATCTTTATAGGCACAAATTTCACCCAGAAGCCAAGAAACCACTCTTTCTTTATCTTTTTATCTTTCTGATTCAATCAATATTCTTCTCGTTAAAAATCACCATTCTGCTCATCAGCCATTTGTGACTCATAAATCTATCATGTAACATACTTCATCTCGAGTATCAAACTTCACGCTAATTACTGCAGCATTAGGCTAACAGGCAACCATTTCATACTGTAACATTTATAATGGCATGAAAATTTGTTTGATATAAGAACTTTCCTCATTTGGCTCCAAGAACTCACTTAGTAATTTATTTCAGACTAATTTCCTCAAACTAAGACAGAATCTTAATTCAGCATTAGTGCTGGGACTTCCCAGAAGAACACAGAGGTTTAGCACTAGCGTATATAGACTTGGCTTAATCGTGGCAATCTGAGAGGGTTAACCTAATTTAGTAGCCTATAGAAGGTGCTGCGGTGGAGATGAGCCCACCTTGGTCACACCACTAGCCAATTAAAGCCTTAATTATCCCGTTAATTACGCAGACAGGAAGTATCAGCTGCCGCCCGATTGTATTTGGCTCTCAGAGGACAGGGACCTAATGGCCGATGGTAGTCACCACAATGTCACACACACAAATACACACTAAGTGGAGAGACAATTTAATTTCAGAGAAGAACAAAGACAATACGGATGCCAGTCTGCACATTACAACAGTTCCAATGCACACAAATACATGTATCTTTCGTGAAGTAACATTTTTGGCTGTGTTTCGGTTGCATTTGTTATCAGTGTGTGTAAGCCCCATTGCCTGCTGGGATACCACTGCCCAAAGGGATCCCGCGTTTGTCTGTGTACCCCATTCGCTTATCTACTGAGGGAACCAGATATTGGTCCCCTATATGATGTCACAAAACTAATCCCTCAACACACACCTAATTACAAATGAGGCATGCCTGCCAGCATCAAGAATCTAATCACATTTCAAGCCAAGCGGGTAAATTCTGCTTTCTGCACTCTATTCCACACACACACACACACACTTCAGCCCTAAACCTATGAAGATTGGGTCTGGTTTCCAAGCAGCCAGGCGGTGTGTGAATGTATATATCAGAGTGTTAATGCATTCATGAAAATATGATGTTTGTTTTCATAAAAATACAAAACCAGTCCTTAAAACAATTAATTAGGCCTTATGATATTAACTCAAAGTTACGTAATATTTCTTTTTAAAATAATACATATAGAAATTAAATTATATAAACTGTCAACCAGACGTCTTGAATCATTGCGATTTTTCAATATTTTGAATAAAACCTCAGGTTCACCAAGGCTGCATTGTTTTTTTGTTTTGTTTTTTATAAAAAAAACATAGTAAAAACAGAAATATTGTGAAATGATTTCAGCAGCGATTACTCCAATGTCACAAATTATATGATCTATATAATGCGCACACATTCTAAAGTTCAGTATTTTTACTGACCATCAAAAATCATCTCTTTTTTTTCCACACCAACTGAACTGTAGGAGAAACTTTTGAAACAAAGTTGATGCTTAAAACGTAAATTTTATCAGTTATGAAAGAGCAACATTTGAGCATAGTAACATTCCAACAAAAATTAAAAAAGGAGTTTGAAAAAAGAAAAAAGAGGGCAGAAAGGTGGGCAGTTCATGACCTGGTCAGGAATGTGATCTGTCCTTTCCTGAATACTTCAGGAAACCAAGCACCCTGTCTGTCAATTAAAATATTGGGTTTTTTTGGAAACGATTACTGTCTGCTTGTCTGATTACCATTCCTGTGTGTGTGTGTGTGTGTGTGTGAGAGAGAGAGAGAGAGAGAGAGAGAGGACAGAGTTTGTGCATCTTATTTAGCAGATTCTCTTCCAGAAGCTCTTCCCCCCACCATTCAGAAAAGAGGTGGAGCTGCTGCTTGACACAGGAGCAAACAGCACCGACAGCTTCCTTCCTCGGGGTAAACACACCTCAAACCATCTACACACACAAACCCCCCAGCCTCTCCACAGGGTAAACATAACTTTAACTCTTACATGCAGGTCATGGAATCGAACACTCACAGGTAATCAACACACACGCACACACACAAACAGAGACTCCACTTGTCTCTGCATTCAGTATTTAAGAGCTCTTTTATGAGTGTGAGTGAGTGCTCAGAGACATTTAGTCAACACTGTTTCAACAACCCATCTTTCTTTTTCTGTGTCTTTTTTCAGCCATTTTTAATTAATTTAAAATGCATCCTACAAGTGTACTGTATACTATGGTGCAGTGATGGTAAAGGATTGGTAATGCTATGATATTTTGTTATGGAGTGATTACAAAATTCATGTACTATTATATATCAGTGTGCTTAAAAGAGTACCATGGAACGATGTACAAAAACATGTTACACATCCAACATAAACATGAATGTACCAGGGTACGTGTATAAAAAAACAAACAAAAAAAAAAAAAAAACTAATATCTTAAAGCATAGAAGCACCATGGTACAGGTCCAAAAATAAAAATAAAAAATCCTGGCTAAACCATGTTCAATTAAAACCAAGCAAATACCATTGGGAATTTCACTCATGTTTAAGTGTTTGGTTCACCACTGCTGTGATTTCTGAGTTCTTACTCTTTGATATGAGCATGTGCGGATTGACCACACTACATAGCTAGAAGCTACAGTAGGACATGTGTGCACATGAGTGTATGTATACACACACTGTGTGTATGATACCACTGAGGATTAGAATGCTATTTCAAGTACTGATCCATGAATTTGTCAGAAAACAGTGTAAATGTGTCTGCGTTCAATTTGAGGTCTCACATTCCAATAATCAGGCAAAAAAAAAAAAAAAGCACTCTGCCCTCTAATTTACAATGAAGGAACATTTCTTTAACAATAACTTAATAATAATAATAATTATTATTATTATTATTATTATTATTATTATTATTATTATTATTATTATTATTTCACACATGGATAAAAAATGCATTATAAATTTTAATTTAATTATTTTGACATGAGGTATGAGAGGATTTTTCTATGCCAGTTTAAACATAAAATACATAATTGTACATGTGTTTAGTATTTCAGCTTGCACAAAGCCGCGCCTATTATATGGAAGTTAAATATGACACTGAATATCGCTATAGGAAATCTAACCAAGCATAAAATCAAACACACAATATACCAAAGAACACAATAGCAAACAGACAGAGCCCTGCCCTGTAAACTTACAGAAGACAGGTCAAAGCAAGTTACCTTTCATGGTGAATATATATATATTACCATCCTAAAATTGCCAGATTCTCTAAACTGTGTTTAAATGGAGAAACATGGGTACAATAAATGCACACACAGGTGAACTACACACACTGAAAACTTGAAATGAAAAATAATTCAGAAAATAAAGCACCTAATCTGGACCACTCTACTGTCTCAGGATTAGCCCAGCGAAGTGTGTGTGTATGAGAGAGAGAGGTCGGGTCAGGCTCACACATTCTGCCCTGAAGACCCTGCCATGAAATGAAATCCGTTTAATCTGTCATCACCTGCCGAGAAGTGTGGAGTGGAACGTGCAATATCTCCTTGTGTGTGTGTGTGTGTGTGTGTGTGTGTATTTTCCCATTTTTATTTGTCCTGAAATTACAGCTGGTTAGTTAGTATAGCCAGCTGGTCTGAAAAGCAATATGAGATAATAACTGAAGGTTTTTAAGTAGTTGATTGTATGCCCTATATCGTGTTTTTGTGTCAAAGTGTAGCATAACTGGTCTAAAATCCTCCACCCAACCACTATTCCTGTGATTAATGTTATGACAACTCATAAAAAGATCACATACACTTTGTAAATCAATAGACAGACATGTTTCATGTAGGCATATTAATGCGTCACTTTCTGTAAGAATTTGGATATGTGGGCATTTTTTACTTTGAGGTAGTCCATTTGGCTTAAACAATGCACCACCTCCGCTGTTTGACCTAGTTCACTAGTTGAGCTAGTGTTAATCGTTTGATGCTTTATATCATGATGCAAAAATGATATTCTTCAATCTAAAAGAAGTATGATACATGTGATAAGTGTCCATCACGTTATAATGAACATTATAAGTGTCTGTTATGTCTCATGATGCACAAGTAGATGTTTTGAAGACTCTTCATGCACCTCTTTTCCATACCACTTTTAGAAAATAAAAGGTACAACAGTTGGCACTGGGGAAGTACCCTTTTACCTTATTTATTCCTAAATGGTTGGTACACCTTTGTTTCTTAATTATACCTAAATGGTGCATATTAGTACCTTAAAACTGCATATTAGTACATATTCATACCACAATAGTTCATATTAGTCACCTTTATAAAGGGTACCGTCCCAATGACAGCTTTTGTACCTATTTTCTGAGAATGTAACTGCTGTGTAAAGATTCTACATAATTTCTCCTTTTGAGTTTCTTGGAAAACATACAGTAAAAGGATACAGGTTTGGAACTACAAGAGGTTGAGAAAATAATGGCTATTTTTTTCCTTTTCAGTTGAACTAAGTTCTACCAAGCACCACTTTCAGGATCTCGCCTTCATTTCGTATGATGACTCTAAACATTGTTTACCACTGGGATCACTGAATCAAAAAAAAAAAAGCTTTACATGGTAACCAAGTAAATGGTGTTCCTTTGGCTCAGTGATAGATTATTGCATTAGCAGGTTGTGGGTTCGATTCCCAGGGAAAACGTTAGGTAAAAAAAAGTTAGTCACTTTGTCACTTTGGATAAAAGTCTACTAAATGCATAAATAAATGGGCTTCGTATCTGACATCGTATCAAGTTGATTTTTTTTTTTTTTTTATTAGTTCAAAGATTTTGAATATAAAGTGATAAACCACACAGAGTGAGGGGGAAGAAGAGACTAAACAGAAACAGAATTTCAGAGAGAAAAGAGCCATGTTTTTTGGCGACATTGCATGCCCGCAATTTCCTGTGAGTGAAAGGAGATGTGTGGGGGCGAAATACTAGGTGAAACAGCGTGTGAAGTGACACCACTGCTACTGTCTTCCTCCGAATGACAGAAAGAGAAAGGTAGGCTCATGAGTAGTGAGGTTAAATTGTGTTGATATGTGGGTGGGTTTGTTCTGCCATCTTGTCAAAGGTGATGTCAGATCTGGCTGAGTGGGCGCAATAACTGTGGTGAACAGCCAAAAACGCAGGCATACATACACAGGTAGGCGCACAGTTGCATGATTTGCACTCAATGGTGTACACATTGTACACAGAATGCTGTTGATATTTGAAATGCATTCAGTCATTTTAAAAAAGCAACCATTTAAGGTTGATGTAGTTCAAGATATAAGAATTGTATTTCATTAACTTATTCAGATTAAATCTGACTGCCCTTTATGAGCACAAATATGTTTGCTTGAGAGCTCAGTTACATTTTATTTCAGATTTGTCAAAACATAAGTTTAGTAACATAAACCTGGGTTTAGCACTGCTAAGGTAAATATGCTTTAGCAGAGATACAAGTAGCGTAGATGATAAATCAGTTTAAAAAAATCATAACTGACCACT
Source organism: Carassius auratus (assembly GCF_003368295.1). Classification (NCBI taxonomy): domain Eukaryota; kingdom Metazoa; phylum Chordata; class Actinopteri; order Cypriniformes; family Cyprinidae; genus Carassius; species Carassius auratus. Next base: position 17,192,465 of record NC_039271.1, read on the forward strand.
CAAAAGTCTATTCATCTGTAAAAAGAACTGGCTACAATACTCTTATCTTGGCAAACAGAGCCAAACAGCTTTTTTTTAAAGCCTAACATCCAGACTTGAACCGTGGCCAAAACCTTAGCTGCAGTTATTAGCCTTTTTAATGATCTTTAACCCATATTTATAATTAAACACCCTTGTATTTTAAATGACTGTAAATAATGCTGTGAATATGTGCTCTCTAGGTATAAAATCAAATGGATGGGAAGGCACGGGTGCAGTGGAGCAATATATGGCATGAAAAGTTTGTCATGCATGAAATTGAACATCAAGCTGCTCTTAAAATTGTCAAAATGGTTATTTTGTACCACATATTTGTATTAAACAGCCGCTCATCTCTGTTTGAAAGATTTCACTACAGGTTATGCTCACAGTTGGCAGAGTTGCATTTCTTTTCCGTGAGCTATTAATAGATGTGGTTAAGTGCTACTGACAACGTGCGCTACATACTGTATCATCTACAGAATCACAGATATTAACATTTTTGAAGAGTGTTACTTTTTAAATGCAACAAGTTATGATAGATAGATCTAACTATTAGAAAGATTTAGTTTGAAGCCATTATTATGTGGAGTCTGCTTTCACCATGAACAGTGAGTTTATGTAAAACAGGTCACACGAACCGTTCAGATATAATCAACAATGTGTCACTCTCTCTGCTGTCATTCTTTTGAATTAAGTTCAAAAGTTTGAGTTGGGGTTACCTTTTTTTGCAGTCAATGTAAAAAAAAATTAAATATACAGTATGTCCTCATTTTGGTAGCCAAGTAAATGTGCATTTGAGTTTTACAGTTAAAGCCACAGGAAAAGATGGTCAGCTAGTTTCAGCAAACATGTGAAAATCTACAGCGTTGATGATAAGAGGCCCTTAACACCTTAAGGGGCCTACATACTCACCTACACACACACACACACACACACACACACACAAAAACCCTCAGAATCTACATCTACAAACAATTCTTCTACTGTATTACCTCAAATTACCATAGATTTGATTGCATTTTGACTTTAACTCTCTAATGTTTTCTTAATAAAAGCAAGTCAGTCTTGCATGAGTTTATAGCATATAATATAAAATGACAGGAAATTATAAAGCAAACAAATAAACCGACTTCTAGCCAAACAAACCACATGTTAGCATGTTAGCGAACAAATGTAGGCCAATTCAGTAGGAATCCACTACGTCGTTTGATGGTTACCGTAATCTGTCTGCTTGACTAGTGTTACAGTCTTTTCCATCTAACATTGATGTGTATGATAATCAATGATCAGATAAGAGGTGATTGTCTGTGGCCAGCGCTGCAATTTCACAAGCCCAACCCAGTAGCAGGAAATACTGCTAATGCAGTTATTTACCTCGGATATTTGCTTTTAGCTAGTTGGAATTTACTCTCATACCATCTTACGAACTGAAACGATCTAAAACCACTCTAGCTAAAACAAATAACTCAGTGTTGTAACAGTCTGAGAAGATTTGTGCACTAAACTTGCAGCAGGACTAAAATAGCAAACAGCCCGTGAGTGGAAAGTACATTTGAGTTGAACATCACCTGTCTGTTTCTCTCTCACACACACACACACACACACACAGCTTAAGGTGCCGCCTGCACATTAATGCACACACACAAGCACACTTCATGAGAGTTGTGCTGCGAGTGTATTTTCCCATCGTCCAAGCACTGCTTGTGTTTAGAGTGTAAGCAAGTGTGTGTGAGAAAATCACCACAGGGCTTCAGCTTTGCATTCTTAGGAGAAAAAGACATGCTGGTACACATGCACACACACATTTTGAGTTGAGAAGCAGTCTTTATATGTGTACTTGTGTATCCCCATTTGGTGGAGCCAGCCTAGATTGAGTAAGTTAGTTACTAAGTACCCAAAGACTACTCTGGGGTAAATTATATTTCATTATGGTAATTACATAAGTGCCTACACTCTCTGAAGCTCATTAAGATGTGTGTATTTGATAAACATGTTCTCTGGCTTGCTAACTTCATAAAGACCTATACTAATGGGAAATACGACAACAGTAGCATGCCTTCGACCAATAAAATAACCATCAGTCATTATGGCATCACAATTACCCTTTGTCCAGATGCAATAGTTGAGAACAGCGGTAGTAATCCTCTTAGACCAAAATTTCCATAATTTAAACATACTACATAGCACTTTTAGATCAGTGAATGGGTCAATTATGCATGAGCGGGGTTGCATGCATTTCTGACTGCATTACTGATTCCTAAATATAGATTCTTATCATGTAAATGGAAATCTTAATATAGCTGGGTGAAAAGATCTTTGATACAAACTGGACTTAGAAACTTTTGAGAAGTAAAAATAGCAACTACACTGGGGAAAAATCATAATACTATATTTGTTTTTCTTTGTAAATGCAATTTATAACTTCTGCTTTTGTCTGTTGAAATATTATATATATATATTTTATGTTTTGTTTTTTTGTTTTTATCCACATGCATTTCCAGATCACACCTGCTATCTCATGCGTGATGGAAAACAAACTGAAATGTTATCCCTTCCTTATAAGTCATTGGTAATGATCATGTGCCAACCGCCATATATTAAGCCTTGAGTCATTCTTGAACAGGAAGATCCAGAGTGATGACTACATGAGTTAGTACGGCAATTGCGCCAAGTATTGTTTGGATGACTAGCTGGATCATTACAACACAGGAAGGCACCAGGAAGCCCTGACTCTCTCATTCCAAGAGGGCTAATCAAAAGTGAGGAAAAGTGCTACATTTCTTAGAAAGGTCCGAACATCTGTGTACAGACACAAATACACAGAATAGCTTAATGGACGGATATCATGTTTAGATTAGCCACATTACAGCAAATCATTACACACGTTTTGAGTATTAAAATGTCCCTCATTAGTTTTATCAAATAAATCTTTTTTCCCAAGCTCGGTCCATTTGGTTGAAAAGTAATATTGAATCACAGAATGCTACACACCCATCACACTAAAAGCATTCTGACATGAAATTTACTAAAATACCTCAGCAGGCAAAGGAAATGTGTCTGGGTCAAATGATTGGGGAAACAGTAGTAATGTGTTCTCGATTAAACGCATGTTAGCAATATGCTCCATTTTTAATAAGTTTAGAGTTCAAAGATATATATATAAATATATAAATATATATTATGTTTAAGTCACTTTGGTGCATTTCTTGAATCTACCTTAATATTTGCCAAGACGTTTTAGTATTTCTCAAAACAATTCGTACAAACAGCACCACAAAATGGATTACCTGCAAAAGCCTATAACTTACTCGAAACCTTTAGAGACCTTCATCTCTAAAAATTGTGTGTTAATGCCAACATATCAGTTACATCAGAATGAAAAGTCCTGGTGTCATTGTTCACAAACAAGATTGTCAAAATGCTTAGTCATGTTGTCAGTATGACGGTGCACTATTTTAGTATTACCGGCAACAGTTTGGAGGCCAGTTACTGTACTGAAATGCAGAAGGCTACACTTCTTATGTATGCCATTCACACATTGCTGTATATTGGATAGTGAATGAAAGTGACTGGATAGGATTCACAATTACACTTTACTAGTCATTATCATATAATAATCATTGTGATATAGAAAATAAATATGGACAAAAGGCGAAAATACTAAATTATAAAAAGGCCAAAAAAAAAAAAAAAACAGGAAACACCCCTTTGCTTTTGTATGCAGCACTGTATGAGGAATTGCAGTACAGTTTGTCTACACCTGACATGCCAGTCTGTCAGCTGACAGATTCAGATTCTATATCACAAGGAATATCTTCCCTTGCAATGCAACGTGGAATTGGAGTCAAGTGAATAATCTCACAACTTCATATATGTAAAAAAAAAAAAACTGTAATATTACCCCACCTCATTACATGTATGTATATTGACAAGCTGATTAAATAACTAGAAAACACTTCTTACATGGCAGCTCAAGTAAATAAATGGACAATGATTATTTATTTAGAATTATTAAAAAAAGAAAAATTATGATAAAATAAAAGAGTGTACACTACAACAAACAAAAACAATCAGTCTACTAAATTACTCTGAGGTCATTTTCCATTTCATGTGTGACACGACATGAAACTAGCACCAGTTTCAATTACTGCTGAATGGCACAATTGAGCAATCAGAATTAAGGATTCCAGAGCACCTTGTGAGAAATCCTAATAAGATGTGGAGGTTTGTTGTGTTGTTGAACTTGCAGCTGCACATCTTGACACAGCATGTGTGAATATGTGCACACGTGAATGAGATTTAAGTGGTATGGCAGAAGGGAATGATTTTAGCAAATTTCTACTGACATTTGGGTTTGCTGTGCACCCAAAGCTATTGTGCGGTTTTAGAAGAACTGTAATAGTGCACAAGACATGTGGACTGTAGTGTTTTTTTGAGCATTCTGGTGCTTGACAGCCCCAATCACATTTTAATCATTTGGGAATAAGTGTTAAATTCCTCAAAATATCCCAATTTGTGTTCCACAGAAAAAAAAGAAAAAAAAAGTCATACAGGTTTGAAATGAGGAGTAGTAAATGATGACAGATGTTTCATTTTTGTTTAGACTATTCCTTTAAATCATTTGGAGTTTATTGTCAGAAACATTCAGGTGAGGCACAACTATGCTATCACATACACACAGATTCTGTCTTTACCGATTTAGATGGCAACCAGTTCTCCTCATAGTATTGCACACAGGCTGATAACAGCATAATGATTGGTTTCAACTGTTTTTAAGAGCTCAACCGCCTTAAAAGCTGTTGAGTGACTGAGAGGAATGAGAGAGGAAACATAGCAAACTGGAAAATCTAGTTCAGGTGCCAGAAGTTTGCATAACACCAACCCCTTCAAAAAACGAATGGGGGGAATTTTCTCTGACTCTATCACACCTGCCGATCAATTACAGTCTAGTAATTTCAGCATGTTACAGCTTTTTAATAGCAGAGCATAGATAAGTTAATCTATTTGCCGCCCAGACATTTGCTTCAGGATATAGAAACCGAAGCTATAGCAACAGAGCCAGAGAATAATTATGAAGTATATACAGATGGATTAGTCTGTAGACAAACAAGTTTATGTAAATGGTTATCTAATTGGACACTCTCATAGACATTTATTGCTTATATTTAAAAAGATAATTGTATAGACTACACATCAACTGGTTTCTGTCAGGCCATTTAACATAGTTGGTGTCATTTTCTTTTACCTTGCATAGTTTTGTTCATTTGTTTTCGAGGATGAGGGTTTGTCTATGTTGGCATCTGACTAATAACACAAATTTCTACAAGAAAGAAAATAATCTGCACCAAAATAACAGTTAGATTGAACGCAAAGCCTTTGACATCAAAATTCATCATTTCGTCAAAATCTTTCGACTGAAGCAAGTAACACAAGTAACTAGAGCGTCCACTTTCAAATGGTCTCTCCCTGTGTGTTAATCACGCTATGTGAGACGCATTCAATCATGCGGTGCTAAAAGTACAGAACGAAACCGCTATGCAAGCCCAGCCCCGACATAACACAATCGTTCTCACTTATAAATTGGGATTAGGTAGATTAAGCAAACAAAATCTGTGCTTGCAGGGCAAGGATATCCAAGTTATAAAATCTGGTTAAGGTAGATGGTGATGACCCGCCGGCAGCCGCACAGATATCACCAATAGGAAGCCATCCCTCTGGTAGAGTGAGCCCTCACTCCTATAAGACACAGTAAGCCTGCTAAGGCATAAGCAGGGGACATAGCATTTGCTATCCAGCGAGTCTCTGCTTTGTGAAAGGCAGCTCTAGGGCTGATGATGGAGGGCAAAGATGCAGAGCCACTTCCTGGTGCGTTCTTAATGAACTGCTTGAAGGAACAATGTGGGCCGCTGGTGGGAGGATTTTTGACAGCACCCTTTCATAAACCATTCATCGAGGAGGCCGTGGTCTTCTGGAGCTGGCCAAGCCAGGCCGAGATCCTCCAAAGCCTTGATTAACACGTGGATCAGCTCACTGTCCATGATGGGTCGTGTTGTCTGCATCGGAGGAACGGTGTCAGGGTCTTTCCCAGAACACACCCACTGTTCCGCATCTGAAGCAGTCAACGACGGAGTCCTCCATGATAGCCACTCGCAGCTGACGATGGGCGCTTATCACATGTGAAAAACACGGGCAAATCTAGGAATTGAGGGGACAGTGAAGCATGTGAGATTTGAGTCAGTGTGATTTCACTGGAGTCCATTGTTTGACCCCAGCTGCTCTGCTTTTTCCTTCTCCTGGGGAACGGGGGAAGCGGAAGTGCAGTCTGGGGAGGAGGAGCCTTACTGATGATGCACTCACCGTGCCAGGAGTTCCCTGCACACACTCACACCAACTGGAAAACAACTTCGCTCAGAAAATATGCTTTTTTGAAAGCTAGATGGCCACAGGGGAAGGTTTCCTCTCACGGCAACAAACAAGAGCCTGAACTTCTTTCTTTGTCTTCTTGCTTGCAGAGTCAGCGAGGATATGATTTAAGTCACTGAAGGAGGAAATTCTGATGAAATGGCGCTTTATATAGCAGTTTAGTATAGTATAGGCACCATTGGTTCGTGCAGCTAAACGAATGTGATCAAATAAGACTTCATTATCAGAGTAAACAGGAGTTTCCCCATAGCGTAATTAACGCAATTTGGAGAGGCCGTTCAAAAAGGAAACAAAAACAATAATACAATACTTTTTACTTCATTATGAATAGTATTTACATTTGAAGACATAAGACAAGGATCATTAGTCTGTCAGTGTGCTGTCAACAAAAGACTAGACAAACATTGACATATGATTCATAACAATAACTATTTACAGTACTGTGGAAAACTGAGCACTAAAGAGAATTTCCCATGAAATTCTTTATTGATAAGTTAACTTGCTTGGGTAATTAAGGATGGTCCCGTTTTATAGTTTGTTTATTATATTTTCATTAAGTTATTATTATTATTATTATTTTTATTAGAAATGAAATGTTACAGTCCCATACAAAGTAACCATGCCATCGCACAAGTAACACCATTTTGCTTTGCTGCTTATTCCATTTTATTTTGATGTTTTTAGTTCAGTACACCTTGGCATTCTGGGTTTAACACCTAACTTTGTGAAAGTAAGCTAGTAAGAGAGTGATGCATGGTTTAATATGTGATGTTCTGGGGTGAACCATCAAATGTATGGTGCTGGATGAGGGTGTGTATGCGGTTAAGATATCTAAAGGCTTCCAGAGAGGGTCTCAAACCCACGAAAAGTGTGTGAGAGTTTGCATAGTGAAGGGTGTAAACTGAACCCCTTTGTTGGGGTTTCTGTCAAACCATATACCTGCTCTTTATACACTAACACCGTATAAGATGTTAGATGGGCCTGTTCTGCACTCACAAATCTACACAAAAACACACAGTGACTCTTATTGAAACGGCACATACTTTATTTGACCGCTGATTGTTCTGGATGCATAGAATAAGGTGTAAATGATCGTCACAGTTCATTATGTCTAAATGGTGAAATTTTTCACATATTTTGTAGGTCAAGAAAGACACATATTTGGAGTCACTGACACACACACCAGTCACACACAGATCATTTCACACAATGACAGATTAACCTTTGAACTCTACAGATCCTTTACCATCTGAAGTTCAGTAAGGCAGTTTATGATATGTATATGCGGACATTATGCAGAAATTAATTGCTGCTTAACTCTGCACTGTAAAAAAATGTGGTATGAGGTAATTAAGAAAATGTGTGGAATGTGGTAACATTTTTGGTTTGGGACCAGTAAGAATAAACTTTTTTTTAAGACTTATGCTCATCAAGGCTGCATTTAGTTGCTGAAAACTTAAAATAGGAACGTTCTGAAATATCATTTAAAATTACATTTTTGTTTTTTCTGTTTTAGTAGGTTCTACTTTAAAATATAATTTATTCCTGTGGTTGCAAAGGTTCATTTTCAATGTAAGTCTTTACTATAATTTGTTTATCAAATTTGCATATCAATGTAACATCTGAATAAAAATATTAACCTAGCTGAATAAATGTATTAAACTTTTGAACAGTAGCATTTATTGTTACAATAGATTTCCATTTTAAACAATTGCTGTTCTTTAAAAAAAACAAAAACAAAAAAAAAATCTAATAATCCTGAAACAGAAAGAAAGAAATAAAGAAAGAAAGAAAGAAAGAAAGAAAGAAAAGAAAGAAAGAATAAAAGGAAAGAAAGAGAAGAGTAAATCTTGTGACACAAAAGACTGAAATAATGATGCTGAAAATGTATCTTTGCATCACAGGAATAAATTGAATGCTAAAGTAAATTAAAATTAATTAAAAACATTATAATAATTTGTAAAATATTGTAAAAGTATGCTTTATGATCATACAAATTCAGCCTTGATTAGCATATAAGACTTCAAAACAAAATCTTAATGATCCCAAACTTTTGACAAACTATTTTCATCCCATAAAGTACACTAACATTTGTATACACACCTATGCATACAATACCAACCAATTTTTATTTGTTGAATATTAATATTTTATGTATTTTTTTATTTCTAAATACTAATAGATGTGATCATGTTACATTTAAATTTAATTATTTTGTATTAGTTTATTAAAGTAAAAAAATACCAAAAAAAGTCATGTACAGCTTCTCTTGTTGATTAAGTCATTTTCAATCATATTTTACATTTGAACAAAACTACTTGCTTTGAATAAGACAATATAGTGACAAATATATTAGTTTTCCATTAAAAATGTATAGCATAACTTAAACAAATTTCACAAATGATGGATATATTTATGCAAATTGGACCCATTCTTCAGAATCAAGAACGTCTTAAAGTCAGATATAAGTGACTGTCTATCCAACAAAAAGAAGACAGAGTAAAAAATTTAGTAAATACTGTCCTCGAGGAGAAATGGCTAAATACCTTCCCTTTGAAAGAACTTCTAGTTTTTGGTCCTCACATGGACCACCTTTGATTTCCAAAGTTCAAAAGCCAATGGGCTTCACAAACAATACACACATACAACTACACCCAAGAGAAAAACACAAACACACACACAAAACCCTGACCCCCTCCCTCATTTGAAAGGGCTACATGGCCCCCTCCAGGCAGGCTCTCTTTATCCAGCATGTCTCTGCCTCATTAGGGCTATTAGCATGGGTGAGACCAGGCGGGGTAATTTATCTAATCCTGCTGTGAGGACACATGGAAGGAGACAGATCCAGGCCTCACACAGGTCACGACACCTCTGTGCTCTTGTTAAACCAAGATTTATTACCATAGCTAGAATTATGGCACAGGCAAACTTTTATGTCAACATGCTATGTCAACTGTGTTTAATGTAAAGGGCTGCTAGTCCACTGCAGCTGCCATTATGATTGATATGCGGGTAGGAAACAGCAAACTAAATATCTTTGCGTACAGGACAGATATAAAAGAGAATAATAATAAACAGAGCAATTCCAAAAACTTTACAATTAGAAAAATTCAATTAGAAACTTTTTTAAATAGCATTAATATACAACTCTTATACAAATCTTTATCTTTGTCTCCCTCAAAAAACTTGTACGCTGAAGTTTCATAAATGTGGTCGAGTTACATCAGTACTGCTGGTGAAGTTCCTAACATGATTTTATTTGAACAAGAAGCTATTTCTATGTGTGAAGTGTATAATTTACAGTTTTAGTATTAGTAAGAGTTAAAACAGAGTATGAATTATAGGGCGAGCTGGGTTTCATCCCAATTAAGGCTCGAACACCACCAAATAAAGTCAAAGCAAATGTTTATTGGCCCAAAAAATAAAAGAAAAACAAAAAAACTTTGCTTTTTTAAAAAAAAAAAAAAAAAAAAAACAACTTTTGTTGTTGTTTGAAATTAGCTAACTGTGCTATATGCAAAATGAAATAAGTATAATTCAATTGAATGGATTTTTAGTTTAAAATATTTATTAATTAATGATATTGTTTAATTTATTAAGGATTTTTTAAAGATTTTTGTTTGTTAATATTTTATTGTTTAAAGTATTCAAATGTTTATTGTTAATGTTTTGTTTAAAATCTATAAAAAGTTTTTTGTTGTTTAAAATAACTATGAAGTCTTCTTGTTTAAAATAATATTAAAGATTTATTGTTTAGAATATGTATTTCTTTGTTTATTTGTTATTGTCAGATCAGGTAGAAACAGTTCCCAGTGTACCCTAAATGTCCACAAAGCTATAAATGATTTAGAAAATTCCCAAATATCCAACAGGTCTCTCTAAATGCTAAAATCTTGGACAGTAGAACTTATTTGGCCTATAGCACAGGCTGCACACACTCTAGAAAGCCCCACAAATGGTTCCTAATTAGAGATCTCATTCTCTCAACATGCCGTACACACACACACACGCGTGCAAGCGTCATGCTGTAAAATGACTAATCAGAACACAACCCAAAGCAATGAGTGAAATGGAAGCTCACACACTCCCACAAAGCTTTAAAAACACCAGTTATTAGGTCTTTAAGGTCATAATTAGAAGCAATCCGCTAGGCAGGTTTCGGGCTGTAAACACAACCCACAACAAATTGGATGGGGTAATCGAGGGGAGTTACGCCCACCAGAACAGATGGAGAGGAAGGCCCCGCCGTCCCATAGGGGTCTCAGCTGGCAGCCATAGGAACGCTAGACACATATGCACCAGTTTAGCAATGAAAAGAGAGAAGCTGTCATTCCTTTGATATTAGCCTGACCCTATTACACCAGTTTAGAAGACAGCACTCTCCAGGGACAAACCGATGCCCATAACAGCAATCAAACGGATGGCTGAATGTAGAGGAGAACAGGAAACGAGTGATAGAAGGGGATGGGAATCAATCTCAGACTGATTTCACATGCTTCAAGTTTGTTGTCAATGCTGTATTTAGCATTCAAATGAGGGTGCAGTGAATAAACGCCAGCGACATCGCAGGTCAATGCAGGGTGACTGAAGCACATTATAACTTTCACACAAGGATATCTTTCACCTCAGTGCTACAAAACTGGCAAGATAAATTTTTTTTGCTCAATTTTAGGTTTGAATTTTACGCTAAAACTTAAAAGAAACCAATATTCACAACAGGCCAAAGCAAAGCAAAAGCAAAAGGTATTAGCATCATTGTCTTTGGACTTTAATGTTCTGAAAGGATTGGAACATAATGCTTTAGCATGCTAGCTTGCGCAAATTTACACACTGACGCTTGGGCTGTAATGAGAGTTATTAGCGTGTTAATTTAATGTTCTGCTTTTGAAAGACTGGGTTAAGAGGTCAGAGAGAAACACTGAGGAGGCATTATACAACCACCACACACACACACACACACACACACACACACAATACACTCCCTTAACACCCCAGTTAACATCCCACTGACCCGCCTCTACATACACACACTGTCTCCTGCTCTGACTGGTTGTGATTAACACTATGATGCTGCATAATGCTGTAATCGAGATTGTATTGGTCTCAGGAGAGACCCCCGAGAGTGCTGGGAACTGGGACCACCCTCTTGTTCTCCTGAGAACCCGAATACACATACACATCCAAGGCTGTTATGATGAGCTATAATCACCTATCTCTGGTCCCATAAGCGAGCTGAGTGATATTGAGATAAAGAGATAAAAGAAGGGAGGAGAAGTGTGAAAAGAAAGAGTGATGAGCATGGGCAATGAGAGAAAGAAAGAGTGAAAAGCAGGACAATGGCATGGGAGGATTTCCACCAGAAGAATGTTGGCAAAAGATGAATATTGACCAAAAATTTCTAAAATTAAGCCACAAAAAAAAAAACACAATAATGTAAAAATACATAGTAATATTTAAAAACTATATTGATAAAATTGATAAAATATATAAATTCTCTTTATTCTATTTATATACACACACACACTAACTATTATATAAGAGATTTTCAATCAAGATTTTATGCAATGATTTTTCCGTTGCATTAAGCGAATTAAAACATGGTGAAGTTTGGCTTGTATGTTACAATTCATTTATTACAAATAGAATATTATATATATATATATATATATATATATATATATATATATATATATATATATATATATATATATATATATATATATATATATATATATATATACACACACACACAGTACAGATATATATATATATATATATATATATATATATATATATATATATATATACACACACACACACACACACAGTACAGACCAAAAGTTTGGACACACCTTCTCATTCAAAGAGTATTTTTGACCAAGAAGGAGAGTGATGGGGTGCTGCGCCAGATGACCTGGCCTCCACAGTCACCGGACCTGAACCCAATCCAGATGGTTTAGGGGTGAGCTGGACCGCAGACAGAAGGCAAAAGGGCCAACAAGTGCAAAGCATCTCTCGGGGAACTCCTTCAAGAACTACTTTGAAGAACCTAGAATATGACATATTTTCAGTTGTTTCGCATTTATCTGTTATGTATATAATTCCATATATAATTCTACATGTGTTAATTCATAGTTTTGATGCCTTCAGTGTGAATCTACAATTTTTGTAGTCGTGAAAATAAAGAAAACTCTCTGAATGAGAAGGTGTGTCCAAACTTTTGGTCTGTACTGTGTGTGTGTGTGTGTATATATATATATATATATATATATATATATATATATATATATATATATATATATATATATATATATATATATATATATATATATATATATATATATAAAATGTGTGTGTGTGTATATGTATATAATATATGTGTATGTATTCATGTGTGAATTATAAAAATGATAAAAAACATTTTTAAATTACAGGTTTTTGCTCTTTTTTCCCCCAACATTTTTAGATTTAATATAGCTTTTATATTAGAGAAGATGCATTCAAGATATATAGTGGTCAAAACATCTAAATTGTTGCAATTTTATTCTGAATAGGAGGGAGGTTAATTGATCAAGACATGCCAATGGTGTTTACATGGAGACAGGCAGGGCACCATATGCTGATCTAAGCTCATGAATATCAAACCCCTCCAAACCCCTCGGCCCTCCCCAAGGGTCTTCATTGTCTGCGGGAGGTCCCGAGGGCCTGCTAGAGCAACACGGCAGATGCAGCTCAACAAGTTTCAACACACTGCCTCGGATCAAACCAATACTAGAACCAGAAACCCTGCCCTCGAAATAAATGACTTCAAGTGAGGCTCAATTACGTAACTCCAAAACCCCCGTTTATTATGTTTATGGTAAACTGTCTGCCGAGGAAGAACTGCTGCGGAAAGATAGCGGTTATAAAAACATTTTAATGAGGAAAGGAGTCGTTAATGACACGTACAGCCGCCTTGAACAACGACACGTGAAAGCACGTCTGGATTTCGCAAAGAACTGGGAGGTTTTCGCACAAAATAATGATTTTCTAATGGTATTTTTTAATCCAAACCTTCCCTCAAGTGCACAGTTGGTCTGAAAACAAGCTGCAATCATTAGCAAATGTTGTTGTTTTTTCGTCTGCGGAAAAATAGTTTGCTTTCAACAAGCAGGAAGCTTTTAAAGTTGAACAGCCTCTTCATCACAGACATTAATCACTGGATAGAAGTTAAGGAGATTGCCTGAGAGTTATTTTGAAGGGGGGGGGGGGATGTATTGGACTGTAACACAGGGATAATTAATCAAATGAATTAATTTTATGCTGATTTTGGGAATTAATGATGAAAGTATTCGGGCTGACTGGCTTGCAAAGTTTTGGAAGATACTTTTTTTTATGAACGTAGCACGAGTTGAGATGCGCACACATCCAATTAACAAGCCTTTCACAATAACTTGCTGTCAAGTGTCAGCTCAGTTGGAGAAATGTAATATTAAGTGTTCTGTGTATCTCGCCAACAGGTACCATGACTAAAAGACTGAAATTCATAGATGAATAGGTGTATATCACTCACTTTCTCAGTCCATAGTTCTTTCTCCTCATCTCTGCGTGTGTTCGGTCTCTGCGATGCCTTGCATTGATGTTCCAATAAAAGATCATACAACATGGCTACATTTGCACAATCAGTGTTTGAGATTTATAGCATTTTACGAGCAGGTGAAAACTAAAATATAAGATTTGATTTGGGTCACTACATCATTTCATATTACCATATAAAAGTAAAATAGTTTTTTTAAAATGTGAAAAGTATAAGAAAATATTTTTTATATAGTGAATGTAACAGTTAATGTGAAAGTTGGCTTTGAAGTGTACACACACTGTGTTTTTATAAACATTAATATACAATATCAGTCACTTATTGACACTTATGTATCAAGTACATAATGATACATAAGTTTAATTGTGATTCAGGATTTTTATTTTATTTTCAACTTAATTTGATTCATTTTAATTCATTGAATTTAGAAAAAAATAAGAATGGTTTATTACTGTATATTAGAATTTATTTATAATTAAGTCTTTATAACAAAAGTGAAGTCATTTTGGTAGAATCAGCACCTAAAATTTCCATCAAAGATCAATAAGTATAAAATACAACTGAAACATTCATTTGTATTTGAGTTAAATGCCATTAAATAGTTAAATTGTGGTTATAGAATTATGTCTGTTTTAGCTTTCCATACTTTGATATTGTGCGCATCAGTTTCTATCCAATCCTAAAACATAAAAGCATTTGAACTACATTTTGTGTACAAACATCTACGAATACTAAAGAGACATTGCGTGTGACAGATTACATAACCTATTACCACACACACTCATAACACCACCAACAGCTTTCAAACACTTTCTGCAAAAGCAATGCACTAGCTCACAGAAGCACACGTGCACACAAAGAACACCTACTTTCTTTATGACAACTCGGTGTTTCAAAAGTAGTGAAAATCAGTTTATGGGACTGAATTCAAATGGAATCGATACAGATCACAGACTAGAAAATCTGCCCCCACCTAAATTTTCAAGGAACTTCTTTATCAAAGAGCCACACACACAGATTCTATGAATAGCTATTTTAGTTTTTCAATACAGAACTTCTAAGAACTTTACTAGTCTACCACAAACCAGAAGAGGGTCCCTGACTGACTAGAAATCTGGTGAATTGAAACAATTTACTGAGCTAGTCAACTTTAAGCCAAACCTGTCAATATTAGCAATACAAGCAAACTTGTATTGCTCATAACATGGTTCACAAATGCCATATTTGAAAAGAGTAGTTTCTTTGACAACAGTTTCCTAAACACACAAGCATACTGATAGATTCAATGTTTGGCTCATTGTCGCACTGTATTTATTTTTAACGCTAATTTGGCATTTTAAAGTAAACGTTTGTGTAGCAAAACACCTGAAGTAATTCATATGCCGTCAAATGTGTATGACGACGAGTAAGCATGACTCCAAATTCCTAAAACAAACATGCAACCTCCCACAACACCCTATTGGGATCATATTTGAACTTGACTGTTTGATGTAAAAGTTACGGTCAGCATCAGTGCTAGCAATGCTAACGCAACAAAACGCGGGGTTGTACGAAATTTTTTTTATGTCACATTTTATTGCAGCCATGAAAACTTTTAAACAAGATCCAGAGGAGGTTTTACATGCTGGATAGGTATGTTTTGAAGCACGGCTGCTGGTTTGAGCTGGTTTAAGCTGGTTCTTAAACTGGTTTAAGCTAGTTGCTTAGGACCAAAATATATTCCATCCTTATATAGCATCAAGGCATGTTTTGGTAAATTCTCTTTTACTGTCCTCCTTTTCCACCACTTTGCTTCTTTTAAACCCTCCATAGTGTCTGAATACATCACATTCAATAAATAAACAAGTCTTTAAAGGCTACAGTTTCAAATGAGCTGTTTGGGATTTAAACTATTTAAATAAATATAATCATTTGTTTTGCAGCCAAACATCTAAAGCTATTCCCCAGTGCAGGCAAACTTCTAGAAAAGAGGTATTAACACAACTCCAACCTCCTGAAACACCCCAACTTGGAATTAGACTTGATCTTGGCCGTTTCCATTGAGTGGTCATTTATCCATCACACAAAAGCCAGCCCGGACAATGGCCCCGAAAGCCCACCGCTGTGCCAAGACCACGAGACACACACGCTCAGAAACACACACTCGCTCCAAGCCGTCACTTGAGCCTGAAACACTTCTCTTGAAGAAAGAAGAGAAGACCTTTGGAAGAGAAAGGCCTTAATTAATATTAAGAAGGGTAAGTGGGCCACTCAGCTGACGAACTGCGGAGTCTGATCGCCGCATTGTGAAAAATCGGTGTAGCTTTCATAAAGAAGTACTATGGAAAACTACTTTAAAATCGGTGTATCAAATGCCCTCTGTTTCTTTCCCAAGCTATAGAACAAGAGGTAAACAAAGCGACATTAACGTCAGGCTACTTGAGATGGTGAGAATTAATTGAGCATTAATGAAATGCCCTATACAAACACTCTTCCACGCATGCAAAGAGAGTTAACCTATCTATAAAAGAGGTAAAGGCTAACTGGCGTGCGTCTCAGGGTGTGGTCTGAAGTTACTGTTGCCAACTGTAATAATTTAAGCCTGCAGGATTAGGGATGAATGGCAGAAGGCAGTGTACCTCAAGTATGGTTTTAATCTTCAACACACACACACAAATCAGTCCAACTATTACACCAGCAATTAGTGTGCCCTCAGTCAACGTTAGGGGTAATTTTAGGCCATTGTGTGGAAGAATACTGTCAATGCAGAGAGAGATAGGGGCGTATTCATGTCATTCTGGAGCAAGCGAGAGAGAGAGAGAGAGAGAGAGAGAGAGAGAAAGAGAGCGAGCGAGCCATCAACTAGATTCAGTTCCAAAGAAACTGTGAGTAGTGTTTGTCCGTGCAAAACTGATGCTAGGGTGTTCTGGGTTGTAATGAGGTTGCAAGCTTGTTCTCGGTAGTTGCTAAGGTATTTTGTATTTGTGTAGCTTACTCAAATCCATTACAAATTCTGAATTACAGATTTCTAAGGCCTTGCAGGAAGGAGACACAAAAAAACATATTCAAAAACAAATCCCCTTAAGGAAGTGCTTTTTACAAGGGAATAAGCAGAAGGACATGTGATGGTCACTGAACTAATTTAGCAGTTTATCATCAAGTGGTCCTGAGTAGTGCAATTTTATTTTTCTTATGCATACCTAGAAATGTAACCAGTTTACAAATTATGTAAAATATCCCCAACATAATTACATCAGGGTCATTATCATTAACTAAATCTAACACCATTAAACGTATTGTTTTGAGCTAGTTGACAACATCTCTCCTTTTTTTTTTTTTTTTTTCACGTTTTAGTAATTTTGTGTTTTGTCATAATTCGTTTTTACATGCCGTTTTATATGTAGTTTTTATAAAATTATAATTTATACACTGAAAAATATGCATGGAAGTTATTTTCACTCAGAAATTTCTAGGCAAAATAGAGGTCAAGTAAAATTGATTTAAACTTAAGAAAAAAATTAAATACAAAAATATAAAAACTGCATTATAATAGTGTATCAATGATACTAAAATAACACTGAATTACTCCGCAAATGTTATGAATAAAATAAAAAAAAGCAAAGATAATTACAAAAAGCAGAAAAGTCAGAAACAGAAGGGGATGAATTTGTTTTTGTGTATAAAAGCTCTGGTTTTGGTCGCAATGGCCTGATTGAGTGGTCTGAATAAAACATTCAGAGCCACTGTGTTACTCTATAAAGAGTTTGGAGTCAAAGAAAGAATTCAAACAGGTCTAAATATGAGCTTCATTTCTACAGACACACACACACACACACACACACACACACGTCTCAAGCCAAGACAGTGCATCTCTTTTTCATTAGGACCATTGTGCTGGATGAGACAGATGGAGTGTGAGAGAGAAAGAGGGAGAGACGGTGCCTGAGGTAAAGATTTAGATGTCCTTCATTGTGCTTACACGAGTATTGTCTTGTCAGAGGCGTTTAGGAGTGCTCTGCATTACTTAACACAAGGGAGAACACAAGTAAAAGACAGAGACAGACAAAAAGAAGGGGATATGTTCTTCCACATGATGGCCTTTTAAATGTAGACTGTGAATCAAATTACATGAGAAAACAAAAAGGGAAAAGTATTCAATCAGAAAGCATCACAAAAGCCTATAAGTACATACATAACATGTTATAACAGTTTTATGACATTGTTATTACACAATTCCATAAATTGTTAAATCAGTTTCTTACATAATTTAAACCGTCCATTTACATATTTTGTTTATGTATGTGTGTGTGTGTGTGTGTGTGTGTGTGTGTGTGTGTGCATAATATTTAACTTGGACATGCATGTACAATACCAGTCAAAAGTTTGGAATCATTAAGATTTTCCAAAAGAAGTCTAACCAAATGTAATTTATTGCAGTGATGGCAAAGCTGAATTTTCAGTAGTCACTCCAGTGTTCAGTGTCACGTGATCCATCAAAATGTTTTGATCAGTTAAATATGTACACAGAGGGGGGGGGGGGGGGTATTTTGCTGTTAGTTCTATTTTTTTATTACACAGCTCTGTGGAATACTTGATTCAGAGTGGTCAATCGCAACATTCCGAGGCATGTTATCCCTCGATAACAGCCGGCTCATCCGTGTAGCTGAGGTTGGTGCTATACTATTACTAGGAACAGTTTTTCTTTGTGGAATCTTTTATGTTTTGTTAGCTGATAAATTATTAATACTCTATTCTATAGGTGTAGAATTATTATATTATCCTGGAATCGCAGACTAGTGCACTCATTACATACAAACACAGCTGCTGCCATTTTGCGACTATTGTTTTGTACTGCAATGGATTAAAAGATTACTAAAATACTGAAACTTAAATTGATAGCTTTTATCGGCGTAATTATTTAATTTGGTGAAATTTTGTGTAATAAGTGGTATGACTGCCCCTTGTCCCTTCACTGTCCTTCTAGTTTGAACTTACCGCTTGCTAGCAACTGATTTCTTCACAGAAGATTAGCTTTCAACTCGAATCAATATTTTGTATCTATTTACTTACTTATGTGGCAAGCAGCCGTGTAATAACTGTCATAATGTACATCCGGCTGGTTGTTATCCCAGAATATCCCCCTTCAGGATGATATAAGACCATTCCTCTTCACGTCGGGCTCCTGATCACTCTGTCGAGGGTTATTCTGCTATAACAACCGGCTGGATGTACATTATTCCTTACTTATATTTAAATGCATTTTATTTACGCCTTTGTCAACAGTAGTTTATGTTGGCAAGGTGCCACTATCCTGTCTGCCCAGACAACATCCAATCCAGAAGAACAACACAGGAGCAGGATCACGGATACAGGATCACTCCCTCTCACCCTCTCGCTCTCTTTGTCTTTCTCTCCCTCCAACACATCCTCAAAACACAATTTCACTTATACAATCAAACACCAGCAATCTCATATGCACGCACACTAACAAAATTGGTGGCAGAGGTTTCTGGCATAATTATTGATTTTGCATGAGACAACACTGAAGTTCAATAGACATTAGTGTGTTGGCATATGCAAAATCTGCCTGTTTTTCTTAATGCTACAATTTCTCATCACACAAGGCTTGTATGGTGTCATAGTAAAGCATTATGCCTATGAGTTTGTTTCAAGTTTGTTCAGCTGCATGTTTAACCAAATATATTTGTATTAAAGCCTTCTGTGAAGACATAAGTAAAAAAGGTTCTGTTTATGCAATCTTAGAAAGTATGTGTTTGTTTTGTCTGTTTGAGTATTCCTCATGTGATTACTGAAAAAAATCCTGTTAAAACTACGAGTGTACTATAAGCCACATTGAGAATGCCGACAGACACTTTGTGAAAATGTCCTGAGGTAAAGTTACAGAAAGGTGACATCAGTTGTATCTCATGTTGAGAGATGTGATCTTTAATTTATCAAATTTAGTTATAGGCTCTGTGCCTGTGTATGACCATAGGCGTTGCATGTATCGGCAAAAAAAATAACACCTGCCTATCAAGTCACTGATCGCATCACTAATTCTGTCTCTTTAGCCCTGAGCATTTCCAAGAGCATGGTTAAAAATGTTTGTGTTTGTCTACATGTAGCAAGGCTGTCAAGTTTTATGAGATACCACAGTAGAATTAAAAAATGTAACCGATTTGTTCTAAAAATCCATTGTTTTGCTTGATTCCTTCCCAAACCAAGATGACCCCAGCCACCATGGAACAGATTTTTAAACTATGGTAACTTTTTAAATGGCATTGTTGTATTGTGTTAGTTTAGCCAAAACATCTGCTGAAGTCTACTGTAGGTATAGATACAGTATTCATACATGTGTATAAATGTAGTTGCAGATACATAGTGAACTTGCTCTTGAGTGTTCGTGGACTAGCTTAGACCGTTCCGATACAGTGGCCCATAAAAACAGCTGCTAATGAGGAATCTGTGTGTGTGTGTGTGTGTGTGTGTGTGTGAGTGATACTGCCTTTGTCACGATTCAAAATTAAAAATATCACACTTAGTCTTTTCATAAAAATTTAAGAAAACAACCAGTGTTGCAAAATTGACTTTTTGAAACAGCAGCTTCTTAATTTTTTTTTCTCTTTTAATCAACAGAAACATTAAAATTTTATAAACTTCTCAATATGAGAATGAGAAGCTATGAAGAGAGTTAGATTTTTACCTCACCTCGTTTGGCTACAATGAAGTGTGCTCAAATAATGTGACATTAAAAACAGTGGTGTAGTGTTCTGTCATGGTACAGCGCTGCTGTAGCGTATGTGTTACTGGAAAAACCACTTCTGTTTTGAAAACAGCCGAGCTACTGTCCCGCTTCTGAAAGATGTAGCCAAGTTATTAGCATCAATACTGTAAGTTAACACTAAAAACAGCAATGCTTGACTGTTCAAAAGACCCAAAACAAGTAATAACTTTTCTAGTATTAACAAATCTTGAACCTGCAACACTGATTACACCATGACGTGTGTATGAAATTAAACTGAATGAGAAGCGGAAGCGGATTGATACATGGATGCTAACATTTTAAAAGCTACCTTCCTCTTCTCCAATGAGCAAATGAGACCAGTTTGGCATACTTTTTTTTGTGCGCATGCGCAAGTGTTTTATTCATTTTTAAAGCTAAAACTTCATGGCATGTGGCTAAAAAACAATAAACCCTGATATTTACCCTGAGAAATGGAGTAAAAAGTATTACTACTATCCTCTGCCTTGCCTGTATGAAGAAAGTGTAAAAATGTATACATCATTAAAAGCCAGATTCAGGCCTAAATTTGAGAGAGCAAGAGCGAGAGCAAGTGAGAGAGAGAGAGAGAGAGAGAGAGAAACAGAAGCCTGACTGGTTTTGGCTGATGTAAACTTCCGTGTTGAGAGAGACAAGAGGGAGAAAATTCCCTGAAATTCCACCGCACTGCTTCCTCCTGCTGAACGTCACCTGAGCTCCCAAAAGTAAACAAAACACTCTCGCGCACACAGGAGAAAGTGTGGGTGGACAGAGGTGCACAGGAAAGAAAGGGGCGAGGAGGAGAATAATAACAAGCACGGTGAGACACGGACACAAAGCACAATGTCACACAATTTTGTGACTTCACTGTTTATGATTTAAAGGAAGCGTCCCCTTGAAATTGAAATTTACTTGTTGCCATGTCATGCAGAAACCATATTCACTCTGTGAGTGAACTTGATAGACCTGAATCCTTTTCCTGTTACTTCTGTCTTGTTCTCCTTCCAAACATACTTTGGCCCCATGAATACTGATTATGCGTATCATGTAAGGCTTAAGAAATAACTAATAGCCCTTTATTTTACATTCATAGTTTTTATATATATATATATATATATATATATATATATATATATATATATATATATATATATATACTTTAAATTAGGTGGCATTAACTACTATGTACTTACATAAAATTATTACAATGTACTTATTGTGTTCATATTGTATTGTAAAACACTTTTGCTGCTATTGAGGTGGGATAGGGGTAAGTTAGGGAGAGGGTTGGAGGTGTGGGTAAGTTTAAGGGTGGGTTAAGGTGTAATGTATAGGTCAGCAGTGCAATTATAAATGTAATTACAGAAATTAAATACAGATGTAATTACATGTCTTTTTTTAATATAAGTACAATGTACAAACATGTATGTACACAATAAGTACATTGTACTAAATTATTAATTAAAATGTAAGTACATAGTAGTTAAGGCCACTTAATATAAAGTGGGACCAAACTATGTATTAACCCTAAACATAAACCTACCCTAACCATGTGTCTTAGTAGTCACCTCATATTACTCATAGTACACCTTTTTAAGAAGCGCAGCTAATAAATTAATTAGGTAGCACTTTATTTTGTTGTCCTTGTTACGGTGTAATTATACATTTTAGTACAGAGTAATATTAATTAACTGCATGTACTTACTATATGGTTAGGGTTTGGTTTAGGGTTACTTGCATGTAGTTATGCATAATTAATTGTTATTACAATAGTAAGTACATGTAATGTGTAATAAGGACACCTTTAACCCTTTAACTTCCCCACCAAGAAAAAAGCATTTTTTGTTTGCATTTCTTATCTCCTTATGTCATTAGTTACCACACTCAATGTATTTTTTTTCCAACACGTCCCATAATTTGTAAAACATTAGCTTAGCTTTTCTACGTTTACCATAAAGTGACAAATCAACCGTTTGGTTGAGCACATTTTTGAAAAATTATTGAAAACATACTAAAGTTTTTTCATGGCACCAAGTAAAATAATTTTGTAAAGTTAGGGCTCTTACAGTGTAATATGTCAAAAAAATATGCTTACCTTGCAAAATTTCAAAATTTCAGGAGTGATTTCTTTCTCTCTGACATCCATCAAAGAAGAAGTGTTGTGACAAATGCTGTTGATTTTTTTTGGCTTAACATACCTCTACCAGATTGTAGAGATGGCTCAATCAGCTTGAATTAAGTTAGGTACTCCTCTCAATAAAATATAGTTACTCAAAATGTGCTCAACCATTTGGTCGAGCGGCAGTTAAAGGGTTAAAGTGTTACCCAGTTCTGTTCTGTGTGAATGTACTTCTAGCAATTACAATAATGGAGTCATTAACCCTGAACCTACCCCTAAACCTAACCTTAAAAGGAAAGTTTATCCAAAAATGAAAATTCTGTCATTAATCACTTTCCTGTCGTTCCAAATGATTCTGACTGTGCATAGACTGCAATGCAATTGAAATGTTCCCAGGTCCAGAAAGGTGGTATGAACATCGTTCCAGTAGTCCATGTTACATCAGTGGTTCAACCGTAAGGTTATGAAGCTGCAAGAATCCTTTGTGTGTGCAAAGGAAACACAAAATAATGACTTCTTTCAATGATTTCATCTCATCCGGGTCAGTTTCGGCCACCATTCACAAGAGGACCACAAATCATGGGAACATTTCAGTTCTTAATTTGTGTTCCGAAGATGAACAAAGGTCTTAAGGGTTTGGAAATACATGAAGGTGAGTAATTAATTACAGGATTAAAATTTTTGAGTGAACCATCCCTTTAACCCATGTATTTACCTTAAAGTACATCGCTTTCTTGGGTAAGTACAAGTACTTTAAAATAAAGTGTTGTCATTAATTTTGCTTAAGATAACAGGGTTACGGCAATGATATAGCATCTGGGTAAGGCTTTGTTTATTGTTGTATATTTTCCACCATAACTAAAGAAAATACAAATAAATATACCATATTCTGTACTCATCAGGATTATTTAACTTATTCTATTTATATTTTTTTCCCGAAGAAGTCTTAGATGATTTAGATTTACATAACTTTCAAGTTTTTCCAAGATTGGAATAAATGTTATTATCCCATACCTTTAAAGTGAAAAAAGGGAAAGTTGTGACATTTGCCAAGTATGGTAACCCATTTGGTGGTCTGCATTTAACCCATCCAAGTGCACACACACAGCAGTGAACACATACCCACACACACTGTGAACACACACCCGGAGCAGTGCGCAGCTATAGATCCAGCGCCCAGGGAACAACTGGGGGTTCAGTGCCTTGCTCAAGGGCACTTCAGTCATGGGTACTGAGGGTGGATTGAGCGCCGTTCATTTAGTCCCCCCCCCCCCCCCCCCACCTACAACTCCTGCCAGCACAGAGACTCGAACCTTCAACCTTTGGGGTACAAGTCCAACTCTCTAACCATTAGGCCACAGCTGCCAAAGCAGCAGCAAATTAATGATTTTGTAATGATGCAAAAATCTATAAAAAAATGCAACAAATTTCTATTCTTGAGCATGCATTATAAGATCAAGGCTGGAAATATCTCTTGCTTTTAAGAGACGTCGGAATCTTGAATCATGCTCAGCTTGCAACTTGAACCGCGGCCAATCACCCGGACACTGCCACTCACCTTTCCACCCGTCTCCTTGACAGCAGGGCAGCATGCATGAGTGCTGTGGTCAGAAGACCGCGTGTGTGTGGTAAATTGAGGAGTGTATGTGAGCACTAATCTGACGTGGGGTCACATGCAAGGGAGTATTTTGTAACCTTAATTGAGCGTTTTGTAATAGTTAGAATGTGTTTTGTATCGGTTACAGCTATCCAAAAGTGCCAGGCAGGGTGAGCTAACGACCCTGTTCTGGACAGGAAGTTTAAGGCTACATCCACACAAAGCCAGAGCTTGCTCTATCCTATCGTTTATGTCCACAAAAAACTGACACAAAATGATATAATATGCATGCCAAACCGCTGTATGTCGCGCTGTAATTCTACCACAGAGATGCACTAAAAACGAAGAGGAAGATTTGGACAATGTACATAAACCTTACGTACCATAAACAAACAAACATGGAACAATACATTTATTAGTCTGTGTTAATGTTAGTTTATAAAAAGACAATCATTCAGTGTTTGTTCATGTTTTTGTAGTCGTTACGTAACAGTGGTGTCTGACTTGGGGTGAGACATGGGCTGATGACGTAATCCTTTCAGATTTATCCACTCTGGGAATCTGTTAAAAAAAAATAACGGTTTCACTCTCCCCAAACGCCGGATCCTTGTGGACGAAATGCATACATGATACAAAATGTGTGTGTATACTGCGAAACGCACTTTTTTCGGGAGCCTTAGAGAGCTTGTGTTGGTGGTGGGGAGGGCATTTACAGATCAGGAACGCCGAGAGCAGGCGGCTTTTCAGGATATGAGTACACACACAATCTTACCTTTCATTCAAAAATTCTGTCTTATATGTAAGGGTAGTCACATTGTGAAACGCTCTAGTCTAGGACAGTTGTCTTGTATGTGTGTCTTTTAATGGTTAAAACAGGTATGATGGGAATGAGATATTTTGAGGGGGGTCTTGCCATGAGCTATTAGCTCAAGGCTATATTGCTAGCCTCTTTGTTCCCCCTACACCTGGACTAAATATAAAAGACATCCGCATACCCCTCAGGTACACACTTACAAATATACAGTTACATGTATGAATCGATATGTGTATGTGTTTACATTGCAGTTAAATATGAATGAGGATCAATGACATAAGTGTCCATGATTTAAAGAAAAGAGAGCGAGAGAGAGAAAAAGAAAAATATCAAGTTCCAAATTCATAGAAATACAATCTTGTTATTTGTTTTGGTTTAAAAATAAACATTTGTTCAAACTATTTTATTTTACATTTTATTTTTAATGACCTAAAAATATACATTTTATTCAAACACCTTGAACATGTGTTAATACTTTACATTCTTAAAAAAAAAAATTTGATTTAAATAATAATTGATATATATATATATATATATATATATATATATATATATATATATATATATATATATATATATATATATATATATATATATATATATATATATATATAAATCTATAATATATATATATTTTTTTTTAAGGGTGAATATTTTATATAGATGTATTTATGTTTTCTTTATTTTACATGTAGACACTACACTGTACATTTTTATAAAATTTTACAAATATCAAATTATTCAGAAATCTAATTTTGTTTGGACAAGTCACACCACATAACATTTTACAGCCTGATCTAATTTTGCTTTGTCATGAAATGGTCAAATTATCTTATATTTTAAGAAACATATTGACCTTGACACAGTCATGAGTCATACGGTTGACAGCTGTCCTCTTAATTATTACTCTATTTAATTTTTTAATCTCTGCACTGACTAATTTCAAAGACAAAAGTTTTAGCTCATAACCGATTCTAATATGAATTACACCATCGTTATGATATCAGGAATCCCTCAGACATTTTTCAATTTGTATAAAATTTAAAACATGCTCATAATCTAAGATGTATTTTCAAGAAACTGTAGATGTGAGTGTCTTTAATATAAATATATAAAAGTAAATAAAGAAAATGTCAAAGCTAACCTTTACCATGCCTAAATGTTTGAATTTATTTGAAGCATATTTTAATAGTCCACAGACAGCAAAAATTCTAATCTTACCTTACCTTAAGAGTGAGAAACCACTCATGCGAGAATAAACACACACACACACACACACACACAATGACAAAAGCCTATTGTTGAGCCATCAAAACTGAAACGACTGAGTTACCAAAAGCACCCAAGGAATGTAACATTTACTGCTCAATCAATTCAGAGTCAGTGCATCCATTCCAGACAGTCAAAGACACATAAACTATTTTTTTTTTATATAAATATACATAATTTGAGTGGAATGCATGACAAGTGTACAATAACCACACACTCTCAGTAACTCTTATTTGTATTGACCTGTGTTTGTGTGTGTGTCTCGCTCTAAGAGCTCTGGGAATAGTTGTAGACAGCTCTAGAATTACGACAATTCCAGTTACTTATTCTTCCCCAATGTGAGCTTGAAAAGAGGCAAGGGCCTCTTTAAATCATCAGCTCAAACACACATTCACACACACACACCCAGCGTTGAGAGTCTAATTAAATCACATTGATTTGGATGTGCATTACCGTTCCCTAGAGCGCTTTAAAACAACCCTTCCAGAACAGTTACAAAATCTACCTCATAGATCACCATCAAATCAAACTAACCGACCTGAGCTAAAATACAATACAAACAGATTTTAAAAGCTATGGTGGGTTTCGCCTGAAATAAAACTAGATGATTTTTACATTGTTTTAAGTAAATGAAAGTCCTATTTTGAAGTGCTATTCATTATCTGGTACTGGACATTGTGCAACGTAACAAGTTTAGATTTTGTCTACTGAAAACTGTTGTGAAACAAGACAACGTTAGGGTGGGTAATTTCTTTGCAGTGGACACAAGATTTGATATATATACTTTATAATATAGATTTTGTGTGTGTGTGTGTGTGTGTGTGTGTGTGTGATGTTGCTAAATATTTCCACTTGGGTCCAGTGTGATCTCGGCCAAGATTGTGTGAGATATTCTTTCGCACTCCAAACCCTCTCTCTCTCTCTCTCTCTCTCTCTCTCTCTCTCTCTCTCACACACACACACACACACACACACACACACACTAAAAACCCTGAGAAATCCATGTTCATATTCACACCCCACACCACACTGCTGAGAAGATTCATAAACAGCCCTAAAAACATGAAGAACTCGCATTTAGGTGGGAAAAAAGTTGTTAGGTTCCACATGTAAGACTTGAGAGCTATGAAAAGAAAAAAGGTGGATGAATAAATGGAAGAATAGATGCATAATCCATTCACCAGTGATTCATTCACCTGTAATTACAGTTTACCGGTTTAAGAATGTGGCTGTGTGTGGGTACATGTGTGTTTGTAAGAGAGATAGAGCGAGAGAGAGAGAGAGAGAGAGTGTGTTTCTTAAGAACATGGCTGCAAGGTAGCATGGTTCGGGTGACAGAGAGTTCAGAAATGCAGCGTTGCATTTTTCAACATTTACCTCAGCATTTTCTACTGCACTCACACACACATAAAAGAGATCTGGTGGACAGTGTTACGTGCTACGTTCGTTTAGTGGAATGTACAATCCAAGAAGAGCAACAGCTCCATAAATGAAAGAAAAGGAAAGATACAAAATGATGCATGGCAGTTAAGACTTATGAAAAGCTACACATTCTCTCTTTTAAAATGTAAGCCTTTCAACTTTATCTTACTTCTGCAGGAATGGGACTTTGTTTTGTTTTTTAGTTTTGTTTCTCCAGCCAACAATTACAGGAACAATTTCATCAGTGAGGAATTTTTCTAAATTACTTAGAGGAGAAACTATAAAGGAATGAAAGAATGTGTACTGTATGGGAGCAGCTTACTAGTGAAGCTATTAACAAAGTAGCAACACTGCTAAATTTACTTCAGTTAAAAGTGGCATAGGTTTCACAACTATTGGTGCATTGCTTGATAAAGTTATTGATCTTGAAACCTATTTTTGTCACACTGGATCACACAGCCTTTACATTATAAATAACATCACCCTTGCAACTAAATCAGACATCTATATCTCTAGCTACTTAAGTAGCACTGGGGAGCTAGTTTAAATTCATTTTAGTCTATAATTTAGCCTGCAATTTTGATTTTGTGTAATTCGCAAGTTAAAGTCACCACTCAATAATGTTCACAAAATCCAAATGTCTTTGTCAGCAGACTCTGTCAACTAGTCCTGTTTTATATCATTTTAGAATTCTCTAGAAGATATAAGTTCTGTTCCAAATGACATTTTATGATGCTACAGAAGGAAAGCGGAAGTGTCAAACATTCCACACATTTATTTATTCAATAAGTGCATTACCGGGTAAAGTACACGTCTTGTTAAAACATTTCAGTATGAACACACTACTCACTCCATTTATAGAAAATAAAGGCTTAACTTAGCGACAATAATTTAAGAGTAAATTATGTTAAGCTACAGTTCCCCTAACATTAGAAAGAAAGAAAGTTTGGAGGTAGAGAGACATATGTTGGGGGAGTGAGTTCATACTACCCTGCGGCAGTTCTCCGTATCACTCCAACATGCTACGACAAGCCTGACCCAGTCCTGGCCTCAAGATCACCTCTCTTTCTCTTTAACTCTACCTCCCCTCTCTCCGTCCCCACCTTTCTCAGCTTCTCGTTTCTATCTTTATCGTTTTCTCTGCCTCAGGTGAGCGTTTCTTTGGTCCATTTATAGAGACCTGCTAGGAAACCAAAGAATCATTCAGCTCTAAAGATGATTTACAAGCCATTTAATAATGAACTATGTATAACGCCCATCGGCATGATTACGTCAAGAATTTTGATTGTATCAAAGCCACACAAGATGACTGGAACAACAGCAAAACAGAGCCTCTTCCAAAATTCTACCCAGTTTCCTTTCGAAACAGCATTTTACAGTGTGACAAAGCCTGCCATGTTATCTTTGTGGCCAAATTCGAAGGCAGCATCACATGTATCTTGAAGGAGAAGATAAGACCACAGTACAAATCAAGTACGAATACACTCAACATTACTTTCAATATCAAAAATAATCAAAACTTATTCTTGGCTAGCTTAGCCACATGCAAACATCACTTTTCAGTTAGGATACGGTCTTACAATGCAGCTGGCTGAGTAAGCAGATATTCTTTGAAAGATCTAGCATCTTTTGTTTACATCTAAAATTCTATGTAAATCTTCAAAGTGCCAGGGGTAAAAAGGAAAAATAGACTGAAACATTTTAAGGTTACAGTGATTATTAGGACGCTAACTGTTAGGAGATTTACTACAGCTGTAGAGCTAAGTCAGCTAGCATGTTGGACACATCTCTGCTCTCTTCTTCTGTAACATGCTGTAATTAAAAAGACAGCCATGACAATGGTTGGCTGCTAGTTATGAGGGAAAGTGTGTGTATGTGTGCCAGCTGAGTCACTGAAGAGAAACAAGCACAATAAATAAAGTGTAACCCCAAGCTGCTTTGAGCAGAACCTCAGAACACACACACAAAAAAAGCCTTGTCCTCTTTCTCTCCCACCCTCAGCTTTAACACTCAACTAGTCAGCGCTAAGTCCCTCAGAAAGCTCATTGTTTTAGGGAAAACATTCCCCATCCCCCGCTCCAAAAACACCCCGCCCCACCTCCACCTCTGCCCCTCAACCTGTTTATCCAGTACACACACACACAAACAGCGTTCGACCGTTAGCGTCAACCACCTGCCTTTTCCTGCTCTGCGGCCTGCAATAGACTGAGAGCATAGCCGAAAAAAGGGAGAGAACCGAAGATACAGAATGTAAGAAACAGAGCATTTAATCAAACATGCCAGCAATGCATTCCACCTTTTAGCTACCCTCGCCTATGCATCCGTCAGGGGAAACAACGGTCGAAAATCAAATTATTGTTCTATGTAGCAAGACTTCAGTTGCTTCTCGTTTTGCATAGATTTACAGTGGACTTGGTAGAATGCAAAGTTTGTACACCCATATTGTGTCATGATGCTGTCAAATAATTGTCCTCATGCAGCAGATGCCATCCTTTTATCCCTACTACCAAAATAGTACTCTAAATTGGGTTCACATATTGTGTTATATTAAAGGTACTTTTTATTATTTAAATGCAAGGTCCAAAAAACCCTGTCATTCAAACAATTGTCACTAATACGCATACTAATCAAACTATTAAATCTAAGGTGGTCTCTAGTTAGTTACATAACTGTAAAGACTCTTGTTGGCAGACGACTGCTTAATTCAGATTGTCAAATTTTAACTGAATAAGTGAAAAAAGTCCCAACATCATTCCTGTGATAGCTTTAGGATATGAATCAACCATTAAAACTCTTAGCAATTGTACCATGAAGAGTTTCCTTTAAATATCCCATGTGGTAATATCTGTGCCAAAAAAAATTACCCATATTAAGGTTTCTTCATTTTCCATGACTCTTAAAGAGCATTCTGATTGACTTTCCCATGCACCTCATCACATTTTCATGGTTAAAAGAAAATTTTTACTGACGAATTTCATTGCATGGCAGGGGAGAAACTCACGTTAGTAAATTGCAATGAACTCCAAGGTTCTAAATATAAATGTTTGATATAGAATGGCTTAGAATCAATGTCAGTCAAATTGCTGACTTGGAGAGAAAACCTTGACGTGCAATCTTATTGACCATTTAGCTCGCATGTCAATAGATACTATCGGCCTGTTAGAGGAGCGATCCATAATGCTACCCATCTAACTGGCAGTGCCTGACTCTCCATCTTTAATAAGTGGCAGACCAAATGTAGAGAAAAGTTCCAGAGCTTGGGATAATTAAATTTCTGTCCACATTCATCCGAGTCACGTTGAGGTATCAGCAGTATATCAAAATGGACAGGATGAGAGTGCTGTCAGTACTAAAGAGCTGAACAGGAAACAAGCCAAGTGGAGTAATGAATAGACAACATGTGTTCCTGACATGCACAAATTATATTCAGAATCAAGAACTGGATCCATTAAAAAAAGCAACACATCAACCAATTTATATTATTGACTTTTCATTCCATTTAAGTTTCTGGAATGTCCACTCATGCAAAAGGAACACCTCTTTAAATATGATCCACCCCATTTCCTACTATCTGAGCCTGCTGATTCAGCTTTAGTTCTGTGGAAACTAATACAATGATCTCACCTTGGGCATGCAAACTCGTGCCTATACAGGGCTTTGCCATTGTAAGGGGCTGTTTATTTGTAATCTTTTTTTTTTTTTTTTTCTGAAGAACATTCAACATTTGAGTGCTTGTGAACCAGAATTATTAAGTGAAAGTGAACTGGAATAGTTAAATCCCTTAAAATTCCCATCCCTATTCCCAAACCTCCAGGAATCAAACCCTGCAGCATGCACTATCATAGTGGTTAACCCAAGACCTCTCTGCAGAGTCCCTAACCACAGCCACTTTGAGTGACCTCAACTCCAGCCTCAACTCAAAAACTTCAGACAAATGTCTGGTTCACCGTTCAGCAACTGCCAGTGGCTCGTCCCACTTCTTCTAAGAACCAGCTGCCTATTGCCAGCTGATGTTTTCAGGCTGTGACATCAGCTTTGCTGCAAAGCGGTTGCAAAAAGGTGCACAGATACTAAAAGAACCAGACGAAATGCTGCACTCTTGCTCTCTCACATTCCCACTCCTTTTCTCCCATGCGGTCATATCAGGGCAGCATTACCTCAGGAAAAGTAGAGCACTACAAAAACACACACAGTCTCTGCTGAGCTCCCCGCCTACTAAACAAACACAGGCAGAGATCCCCAAGAGCCCATGTCCCAGACAAACTCCCTCCATCTTTTTTCTGTGAGGAAGGAAGAGAGAAAGAGAGTAATAGCATAAAGGAGGCAAAGGGAAGCCCTTTGTGAGTAATTTTGTGTGAGATCAATTCTTCAAACTGTCTGCTGTATGTTGAAGGCAGAACTTTGATACATGATTTCATTCTACTTAATTTCTGATTTACTAGATAAGACGTATTTGTAGTTTTAGACAAGAGCAAATTTTACATTTTGTATTATTCTAAGTATATATAATATATATATATATATATATATATATATATATATACACACACATTCATTTTGCAGTCAACAATTCCAATTAAATTAATCCATTCTCCAAAGCCTTATGTCCTTTATAGGGCAACAGGGATGCTGAAGCATATCCTACCATCTCAGGACAAAGACAATGAGTCAAATACTGTCAATGTTTCCCTATGACAACAATAATCGCTTAAACTTAGTTACAAATTTCCATTGATAAAAATGCTAATCAAATACAAAGTGTAAAATGCTTAGTATAAAAATGAAAAAATACAAAATCTCGGTTATTCACAATTCAAGGAGGAAAGTATGCTAAATAAATAGCTGAGACAGTCCCAAAATGCTTTCTTGTTGGTAAGAGGCTATTAAAAGCATGCCAAAGCAATGATGAAGACTGCCAAATGCAACACTTTAAAATCAGTCATGCTCAAGACCAATCTGTGCCAAGAAACTTTCCTCAGGTGTGTGTGGGTGTGTAGGGTGGCCACCAAACACGGATGCAACAAAATGAAAAATAAAAAATCTTAACATCAACACCTGTCTCCTTGCTCGCCTACACAGATTTTTATTAGTGTTTCTCAGAGGTTGTTTGTTCATTGCATAGGAGACATAATGGAGCTCTCAATTGCAGCTTAACTGGGGCCCATTTCAGAAAAGATGTTAAAGGGATAGTTCACCCAAAAAATGAAAATTTGATGTTCATCTGCTTGCCCCCAGGGCATCCAAGATGTAGGTGACTTTGTTTCTTCAGTAGAACACAAACCAAGATTTTGAACTTTAACAGTTGCAGTCTATCAGTCTAATAATGTAAGTGGATGGGAATTACAGCTAAAACATTCTCAACCTACTCAGAGTTGACTGAACTAACACAATTTAGCTTTTCTGAAACCCAAAACTCAGCGTTTCCCATCTCTGGGTAAGTTAACTCCGAGTTGTTTGAACCTCCTTATTGAAACGGGCCTGTGGTTTCTTGGTGTTGGAAACAAATCTCACAGGTTTAATAATAAAAATGTCACAGGTTTAAAATAAAATGCAGAACTTGAATGCATTGCAAGTTGCTTTTAAAGTTTCATTTAAAGATGGGTAATTTTTTCAATCCTGAAATCTATCCCAATATGCAAAAACAACTTTAAGAAGGCCATTAGTAGATTTATTCCCTTGAAAAGTGTAGCTCAAGCAAAACATTGCTTTGTTTGTTTGAGCAGCCTGGCAACACTGGTTTAATACTGATTTAGAACAAGGACTGCATTTTGTCCAACCAATTCACTGCTTGAATCATTTTTGCAATGCTGTTATTGAGATGAAGCAGATTTTTTTATATCCTTATATTTATTTAGGAAAATTTTGAAAAGAGAAGAGACGAGAAGCTTTTTTATTTTTCTAAACTCCGTTGACAGGTTCATGCAAATGAGGTGATTTTCACTGAAAAGACAGTTTTGCCGTTGGCATTAAAGAGCCTTATGTCCGTTATGATGACTGCTATGAAAACACAAACATCAAGCACCATTGTTCCCATGTAATACTTAATAATAAATAAGAATAACTTATTGAATTATGTGGAAGTTGTGGGGTTGGGGGGGGGGGTTCCTTCTATACCATGATATTACATCATTTCAATTAATTCAATCAGGGTTCACCAAACTCAGTCCTGAGGGCCGGTGTACTGCAGAGTTTAGCTCCAACCCTAATCAAACACACCTGAACCAGCTAATCGAGCTCTTAGTAGGTATTCTTGAAACTATACCAGGCAGGTGTGTTGAGGCAAGTTAGAGCTAAACTCTGCAGGACACCGGCCCTCCAGTTTGGTGACCCCTGCATTAAAGTCTAAAAGACTAAAAAAAAATAAAAGGTCAAACTTTAAAAGTGAAGTTAGTGTTGAGAAATTCTTTTTAGTGAACCAGTTGTTTAGAATTTTTATTTCAAAGTTTGTAATGTAATGTTTTTAGGGTTTTTTTTTTTTTTTTTTACTGGCAAGTTTTTTAACTTGGGTCACAGAAGGTATTTTTTTAAAGCAGATTCCTCAGCAATACATTTAAACACATCAGTCCTCTTTTTTTGTATTTATGTTTTTGTCTGCTCATCCATTCAGAAGTGTAGATTTCTTTGAAAGAGGATCTGTGTTTATGTTCACACACACCTTTCTCTCTCTGGCCTTCAAATCACCCCTCATCCCGACTAAAACCATGTTCTCTCCCTTCCTAAAAACCCCAGAAGCCACTTCAACTCCTCCTCTTCTGTCTCCCTCTCGCTCATCAATCACTCCATCCGTCGCTGTCGTCATTTACCTGAACGCCCCTCTTTCTGCTTTACCAAGTGTGAACTGCTGAACTCTACGTAAGTGTGTGTCTGATTACCTCAGTTCCCCATTCTGTCCCCAACGAACTGATGAACTTTTAGCGTCATGATTCAACAAGCTTTCCAAAGCACACTTTTTATAAGCCAAACACACACGACTAAGCTAAGCAACTGAATGGACCAATAATCATATTTTTACAAGTTTAAAAGCCAAAAGTAGTTAAGAGTCATGGTATGTGTGGTATTTTCATGGTCAAAATAATTAATCCCGAACTCTGTGATATGCTGGTGCTGGTTATGGTTAACTTTTCTTTCGATGACTATAGGGTGCTTGTTTTCACCAGTTTTGTCATTCAGCAGGTAAAACTCATAAGCTTAGTTAGTTAGAAAAGTAATATTACACTTTCTCAGCAAGATACATATCTCAGTATTAGTGTGATATACAACGTTATACATGTCAAATTTAGTGGATTGGTTTGTTCAGGTAAACAAAATGTTAAAATAAACAATTTATCAAGTACTGTAGTATTACAACTGTTCAGTTCATTTTATTTGAATCTGTCGGTTCAGATGGCTCAGGCAGGTTTAGCGAGTGTGCATGTATGAATAATAAAAAAAAAAAACAGCCAGTGCCTCTGTCAAAAAGCTGATTGGTTCTTTTAACTGAAAAATTTTACTTTTTACCTTCAGTCAACATATTGCTAAGGGGCTTAATTCCAATTTGTTGACTCTTTCCATTTTTTTTTTTTTTGCTGACCATCTTATATCATCTTTTAAAAGTGAGCCATGTCTGATATCTTCATTTACATTATACCCTTGGCAAAACAACCCAAGGTAGATGTAATGACCCCGGAAAAGGGTTACCAGGTCATCGAAACAAACCACCAATTGCTAATCAAAGCTAGCCCAGTCACATTTTTTCCACGGGTTTCCGCTCCCTCAAAACAGCATTCTCGAAAGAGGTGGCAGATTACTTTAACCCACCAAACTAAAAAACAATCCATAGCAAGAGTGTGAAAGAAGCCCAGTACAATAATAACAATAATAAAAAAAGAAGAATCCCGACTTGAATCACCGTCCAGAAAAGCATCCACCTGAGTTGACGTCTTACACCACCATCGTTTTTTTTCAAAGACATAAAACTTGCATTGTCATAGGAATTTGCAATCAATCCACTTACATGGCAGACACAAATGCACATATCCAATCCATATCTGATTTATTCCCACATATAACCGAGGCCTGAAACTGATCTGAAAACATTGCATACTGTCTGGGTA
The DNA here is from genome assembly GCF_003368295.1 of Carassius auratus. Taxonomy (NCBI): domain Eukaryota; kingdom Metazoa; phylum Chordata; class Actinopteri; order Cypriniformes; family Cyprinidae; genus Carassius; species Carassius auratus. Next base: position 17,228,538 of record NC_039271.1, read on the forward strand.
GGTACTTCACTTGAATCCGAACATACTTCACGGCCATTAAGAAAAGTATGTTTTATATAATATGAATATGGGTAGGATGAATGAAATTCCGACGTACTACATCTGCCATGTTACTGTTACTATTCCGTGACTTACATGTGTCAGTTTTGTCACCTCCCTGCCATTCATAAATCCTCTCCCATGGCATCATTGGATAATAAAGTGTCCATCAGAAGTAGTACGTAATCCGGATAATTTTTCGCCTACTGTTTTTCGAATACTATAAATTCGTATATACCACAATTCTGCGTACGTGAAGTATGCAATTTCGTACGCAGCACATATGCTTTTTTCCTGCTTACATGTTTGTGCGTCATATATTCAATCTGTGCCACATAGGAAGAAACATTACACACCTTCTCATTAAGACACAATTTGAGGCATCCTCTACTAAGTGTGATATACTTGAATGTTTAATGCTTGCAACCACTAATTAAGAAACTAACAATATTAAAATGTTATCCAAATAGCTGATTCTACGTATTATTGCCTTTTTTTCTGGTTAATTCTCTCAGTGTCTGTTCATGTGAGTATACATCGTCGACCGGCCACCCCGCAGCCCCTCAGGCTTCCCCAGTCGAAAGAGAGAGATGACTATCTGTTATCTGCCATGTTTTGACAGGAGATTATGCTAAAGATTTATGATTGCTGAAAAGACAATGCTGAACACCACATTCTCAAGTGGCAAAAGAGTGTTGAAAACAAACATACGGACCACAGAAAACTGTTCACTTTAGCAACAGAGGTACAGCATTCCCGGTGCTTTAAGCAAAGGTTCAGAGCGACTGCTCATTACAGCATTACCACAAACAGCTAAACAACTCTCATTTTTTTTCAATATGAAGCATGTATTTTCACGTATGACTTGGCTTCAGCCTTATTAAAATTCTTGGCAGAAATTCATTGGGCTGGGCCAATACGGTTCCAAAAAAAGTGCCAAACTAAGAATCTAAAACTACATTGACATGCTTTATAATTGAAGTCAATTGTAGTTATTTGTCATGTGTTTTATAATGTCTTCAGATTGACTGTTAGGCTTTAATTTTCTATGATGATTTTTGCGATGATGATGATGATGATGATAGTTGTGATCATTGCACAGTGTTACAATAAGGCTATCATTTGACTTTTGTTTCATCTAATCACGAGGGCGCACATAATCTGAGTTTACAAAAGATTTGCAAAGAAATCGCCCACTTGTCAGTCAAGTTATACATCTGTATAACTGTGTGTTTGTTCGTTTCATATTTTGGCCAATGTGATCATTCGTTTTGCTATCAATACATGGGTAATGATCCTCATGTTTTCATTAGCTATTAATATTTAGTTCGTTTAAAAATGCAGTTCATTACTTGAATAAGCTTCTTGTATGATTAACGTTTAAATTTTTGATTTATCAGGGCGATACAGTACAAACGTCTTAATTTCATAATAAGAAAGAGCCATTTACACACTGAAATTCGTGAAAAGAATTTGTAGTTTGTTCTAACAATTGTTTTTATTTATTTTAAGAAAACATATATATGATTTTTATATGATGTAAAAATGTTTAACACTCTTCAAAAGCTCTTTTTAAGACATTTTACTATTTCAATTGCAAACGCAAACAAAATCCAGCTGCATGCTTATAACCAATATTCCTTTTGTGGAAAAAAAATAATAATAATGCATCTAAATTCCTGCAGGAAACTGGGCCAGACAGATGTAGTTATAGTTTATTTTTTTATTTTTGTCAACACAGACATCTCTTTATACGTGTGGTTAGACTAGCTTAGTTGTAGGTGTGTCTAAATGCGTATGTGGTTTCAAGCAAATAACTGTTCAGGTATGACAGTAAGAATTGAACAGGTAATAGGTCACAGACCAGAGATGTGTGTACGAGTTCAAGGGTAGGTTTGTATGTGGTTAATGTAGGTAAATATGGAGTGGTTTATTGGAGACCCACATGAATCCCATAGTGTGGTCATATAACCACTGACACACTTCATTCAGCAGTCACCTGATGCAGAATTATGCCAAGGAGTCCCCAACTGTTCCAATGAACACAACTATCACAATGACTCTCAGCGCTGAAATGCCTAGTTAAGCCCTGGTTAGCATATCTCATCAACACTTTGCATTCTACTGAACCGCTGCCGGCATATCAAGACTAATAAAAGTGAATTTCACACTTTAAAACAATGAACAGGAAGGAAATCTGCCCCACTGACAGTCAACTGTGCAAATGACAGCTTCTTATGAGTTTAGCCAAATTAATAATGGCATCTGACCATTTTTTTTTTTTTTTTGCAAAATAAATATTCATGCATTGGTAATAAATATAATAAATAATAACTGGATGGTCATTGTCATCAACAGAAATAATATTTACTATAATATCAGTAAATTTTAAGGAAAAATCAGCTACAGAAAAAAAAATATGGTCTTTAATTAGCTTTTAGTGGGTTTTTTTTTTATTATTATTATTATTACTACATGAAGTTCAACTAAAAGAGACCTTGTCACCTTGACAAGCTTTTTATTTCAAATGATGAAAATGTTCTTTTATGGTTCTAGTTTAAGTTAAGTATAATAGCCCAAGTCTACATGGCTGTTAATATGAGTCCACTGCATGGCTATTTATTGGCTTCACCAGTATAATTAATGAAATGCAGACAGTACATACCTGTTTTTGAATATTTAGCACACAACTCATGACCACATGATTGATGGATGGTTTGAAGACCAGTTTTCTTTTCTATATTGATGTATTTCCCAAACAAAAAGCATGGATGAAACACAATAGCCACCAAAACATGACTTGCTACTTGCTATTGCTAATGAGTGGCAGGTGGTTATTAATGGGAGGGATGTGCTCAATCTAGAGAACATTTGATTGGATGAAATTTATATATGGGCTTAGTTGGTCCATCATTGCTCCATTTTCCCAGTTCAAGACTGGACTGGAAAATATTGGATTTTAAATTTAAATTGTAGTGTAGGCCTGTATAAAATAAGAATATAATATATCTGCTACAATTGTATTTTGGCATCCTTCACCAGCATGTACAAAGCTAACTAACAACAACAAAACATTTTAGATTCACGGCGTCTAACTCAGACCAGTAGTGCCAGATAACAAGTTTGTCACATCAAAAACTGGAAGTAAGTGCTCATGATAACTATATTGTCTGTCCAAAAAATTTTTTGTTTTGTTTTTGTTTTTTTCTGGTAGTTAGTGGAGTTCCCCTTTCGGTTCTTGTTTACACATAATTGATGCCCACAGAAAATGAGTTTCTTCCAACACAGGCATTATTTGGATGATGAGATTTTTCTAAAATGCTATAGAATTAAAACACATTTGATCTTATATTAAGACTGCATGCTCAAATCTCCAGGAAGTCAAACACGGGTTAGATCACAAACACAAAGCTGTCATAATAAGAGCTATGTCAGTTGCAGGTAACTGCCTCTCAGGTGCTTGTTCCCACGGCAACCACAATGTTTACAAACACATACTCATTTTTCTACCTGGAAAAGCTCGACTTCATACTAATTCAGTCAAATTGAGTGGGTTAACCCAACATGGAAGATGTCCAAAAAGTCCCATGTTGGGTTGCAAAGCAACATCTTTGGATATATCGTTGGCGTATCTGCCTACCACTTTTTTTAATACCATTAATAGAATTTTGTATATGGCATTAATTTTAATTAAACTGAAACAGCTCCAAAACAAACTCAACAGCATGGATTTAACATTCTGATTTCCTGTCTCAAGTTATAAACTAGACTTTGCCAGCTAACAATTACAAAAACACATGATTAAAGATGTATGTCCCTGCTGGACAACATATGAAACCAGCTTAAGCTGGTTGGCTGGTCATAGCTGGTTTGCAGGCTGGTTTTAGAGGGGTTTTTACCAGTTCTTTAGCTGGAGGACCTACTTCAACCTTAAACCAGCCAGCAAGCTTAGGCTGGTTTTAGCTGCACAACATAAGCATTGTTGACTGTACACTTTAACTCACTAAACTATCACTAAACTTTATAAATAAATTTAAAAAGTGATAAATTTATCAAAAAACTAGTATAGCTTTTTGCAACTGCATACAATAGACGAGGCTGAAATCTGAAACCAAAAAAAGACTACTTAGGCTGTACATAGGCTAATTGTGCTATCAGTATTCCTTGTTCGCTGCATCGACTGACACAGAAGCGTCAAACCAAAGTCACCACAAAGCTTCTTCCAAGTCAGCAAATTTCCTTTGGCTCAGATCTGGTCCAAATCAACAGCTTAAGTGTGGCCCAGACTGTCTAAAAAAGACAAAAAAATCCCAAAGGTGTTCTTGCTTTTTCTGAAGTGTCATGATGTTTTGTCTACTGGGGATCCTGTGGTTTGCATGCTAATGTGAAGAAATTCGTTTTAGTCACGTGTTGTTTAATTGACAGCATTTGAAACTAATGGGACAAACCTTAGCCTTTTAGCTTTCTTTAGGGACAGTTTGAATATCTCTTTAATAGTAATTAGCATAAAGCTAATTCGAGGTCACCCACATTTCATTCTGACTGAGTTACAGATCACAGTGTTAATGCACTAAATATGCTGCAAGTATAAGAGATGTGATTTCAATATATATATATATATATATATATATATATATATATATATATATATATATATATATATATATATATATATATATATATATATATAAAAGACATATTGGTTAACAGAACAGCTAGAGTCAGTCTAATAAACTGAACCGGTAATTTCCGTGTGGTGTAGTCAAAACGGAAGCTAGCAAAGTGAGATTATGAAATGATTTCAGATAAGACATGATAAGATGTGACATCTTTGATAAGAAATGTTGCTTCAAAGAAGCAGACATCAACACAGGCACATTTGTGTATAGCTTTACACCATATAGTCAGCATAAAACTTCTCATTCTCTCTTTCACTCTCTCTCTCTCTCTCTCTATCTGCATTTTCATGTCTGGCTCATTATGGCCATTACAGCAGTAATGAGCAGTAAAAGGCAGCAAAGGGCAGCGAGACATTCCAACACATTCATATTTGCAAAACCGAACCTGACACGAAAGCCGCAACGAGTGTTTTACACTAACAGTATTAGCCGTGCCTTTTCTGTATAATCGTTTTTCATACACTGTAGTAGTGGAAAGTTTGTGTTTTGTAGTTAAGTGTACATTTGTAAATGCGTTTTCATCTTCTCTCTACTATATGTGAACGTGTGGGTCCTTTGCCTCCCTGTGGTCTAGGGTCAGTTCCTCTTTTTAGGACTTCACAGAGAAAGTTTCTTAGCATGCTAAAGTGTGATCAGCACAAGCTGCATGCAAATGTACGAAACCACAACAGCAACTAAAAACAAAACAGCTCCTCTATATTCACTTAGAAAAAGAAACATGCGAATGAATCATTCAGTTATGACTGATAACTGCTCTGTGTTAACTATAGCATGATGCTAATTTAAAACAAACCTTTATTTGTGTGTTACTAATGTTTGTTTTCTACATTCACCTGCAGGATTGGAACTCTTAAGCATGATTAAATGTTTTTGCCATCATGCGAGTAATGCATAATAAGAATTATCCTGGGTTAATGATGCATGTTTCTTTGAACTTAGCAAGCTTAGCATAACATGGGAAATCTAATAAAGATAGAGTACTATTAAACATATGTATTTTTGGTATTACATATAATCTTTAAGTTAACAGTTCTTCTACAAAGTGAACGCTTTATAATCAAACAAAAGCCTTTAGGGCAGGTCCTTACTTACAACCCATAAAAGCTAATGGAGTGAAGACCATGGCTAGCTACAATGGAACAGTAAGCAATGATCCTGCAAACCCACAATGAACCACTGATCAAAGTCAACTGAAAAAAAAAGGTTTCCTGCATGTGTAACGACTGCTTTTGAACATTTTTAATGTTCTTGAATGGTCTCTTATTGATTTTGCAGGCCAGATTTTGGCTTATCTGGCCCCAAATTGTTCTTGAGTAAGAATTTACTTCAGATTATTCTTTTTCAGTTTTAGTTCGTTTTCATTTAACGTTCAAAACCTTGTCAAGATCCAAATTGCAGTGTAAACTTACCCTTGAGATGCCAGCTTAATCCTATTCACACCACAGAAATGTTTTGTAGACTTAATAGTTTCTTTTCTACACTTACAGTTTATTAGCAGCCACAGGCTGAGGGTATTTTCTGCTGTGGTATTTTTTGAAGTACTCTACCCATAAGGCTATGCCTCCGTCAACTCTTTGTTTTTTTTCCCACTCAGCTCTTTTACTAGATGTCTTTAACACTAAAACTATAGACAAGCGATTGCTTTGTCTATTCTAATATATATATTTCATTGTCATATTCATCACTGGCTTGCCTCATTCCTTTTGTGATACCATTGGTTGACTCGAGATCAATTATTCCCACTGCTATGTCTTTGACAATTTGACAACTAGCATGCTAACAGCAGTGTTGCTGGAATGTCAAATTCAAATTGGTAGTATGAGGAGTTTAGGCAGTGTAAAGTCCCTCACAACAAGTCTGTTTATTTCTAGGTTTCCTGTTGGTGAGTGGCCAACAGCATTATGGGTAAATCTAGAGGTGTCCTTGTGGGTAGCAAATGCCATGTGTCAGATATCACACATACACTGACATATGAACTCACTAAACCTCACATACACACACAGAACACAAACGAAAACGCACAAAAGCTTCCAAACGTCATGTCTTCATATGATGTCAACAGAGATTAAACTAGTTTATTATTTTTAAGGAGGAAAAAAAAATTACGCAACAAAATGCAAGTCTTTTTTTACACTAGTGATTATTAAATTTGTACAACCATTCAGTCTGCGTTACATAAAGAAATAATTCTACATCTTTGTTTCTTTTGTATTTTTGGTACTCTGAATTATACATACAAATAACAAATACAGGAACTTTTTTTCACAATGCATATAACCTGGGCCCAAAGAAGTCTTTCAGGTGTGTTCGTGTGTGTGTGTGTGTGTGTGTGTGTGTGTGTGTGTGTGTGTGTGTGTGTGTGTGTGTTTGTGTGTAACAACAAACCAATTGCCCAAGACCTATAACACATCCATAAGAGTAGCTGGAAGTCTGTAAGACAGACCTGACTACAAGTTTTAATGCATTACACCCCATTTCCTTTCTATTTTTCTTCTCCCTACACCTCGTCTCTTACTTTTCTCATCATTTAGATAGAATTCGTGGTCGCTTCACGATGCCATTCCATCTTCCAGGTTTGAGTCGTACCCTTCTTATCATTAGCTGCCCACAGGCATTTCCTGTCCTCGCCTTTTGCGCTTTAAAAAGTCTTCAATAAATGTATTTCAGACAATTTTTTTTACAAATATATGCAGAGTTCATCTCCTGTTGTCATTCACAGCTCGAGTCCTCATGTCTCACGGGGACGAAGAAGAGGAGATACGTAGAAGAAGTGAAGGAGTGGGTTAGGGAAACAGAGGAGGTTTGTTTAAACTCTCGTAATGTTTGTGCCTTGATGCCCACAGGAAAGATGGCATTTGTACACAAATGAAAGGTTGACATCAGCGTGAGGCTTCATGATTGGAGGGGCGATGAAGAAAGTCATTGTCTTTTCTCTTTCTTTCTCACTGTCTCTCCCTCATAATGTGGGGTTTTGGGGGGTTTAAGCGGGGGATACCGGAGAAGGGGTCTTGGGGGAAGCTTGTAGCTCAGAAGGAGCACGTGAGAGAGCTGGTTTAAGGTCGGAGGGTTGCGGTTGTGACAGGCTTCAAGGTTAACGGTGCTTTGAGACATCCACCGTCGGGAAATTGGGTGGTCAGAGGTAGCAGGGTGCTCTAGCCCATCGCTGTCACCATACTGGAAGGGTGGTGAGGGGCGAAGGGCAAGCTGGAGGAGGGGTGCATGGGGGTGGGCGTGGTCAACATGTGGCCGGAGTGTGAGAAGGGAGGGAACGAGGTCATGTGACGCGACAGGGCGGCCGGACTGAAGGAACTGTTCTTTTCCATTAAGCTTTTAGAGAAATCATCCATGCTGTCATGGGACTTTTTGCTCTTCTTGGACTTGCTGGACATCTTCCTATTCCGGGTCTGGATGCCCTCCTTCTTCATGGTGAGCGGTCGGTTGATCTGCGGAGGAGAAAGACGGCAGATGTTAATAATGGCCACGGGACCATCCCGCTTACATAAGACAGGAGCATAATGGAAAAATGTTGACATTATTTTTCATCTCATAACACATTCAGAGGAACTCTTTATCGCTTTGAGATTGCTTCTTCAAATTTCAGGAGACCTTAAACCAGTTATGTTTCTTTTAACTATTAACTTAATCTCACATGTTTTTCCTTAAAATCCTTTTGAGAAATAAAAATAGACTAAAAGGGAGACAATTCATAATGAGAGTTCATAATGAAATTTCTGACTATTTTGCAGATTTTAGTAGATCAGAGCACAGTTTGAGATGTTTTTTTTCTAAGAAGAAACATTTGAGAAGCAGAAGACCTAAAGGGATTCATTTTACTCATGTTGTTTAAAAATGTTATGACTTTCTTCAAACACACACACACAAAATGTCACAGTGTTTTTTAAATCCATATAAATGAAAGTGTGATTTTGGACCCCATTGACTTTTACTGTATCAACAAATACAGTTGAAACATTCCTCAAAACATTTCCATTTGTGGTCCAGAGAGGAAATAAAGTTGTACGAGTATGGACTGGGTAAATAATGACAGAACTTTCATTTTTGGGTGATTTATCCCTTCAAGCTAAAGTCATATTCTTTCAATCTAATCTCTTTAATTGCTGTCTTGGAGAAACAATTGAGATATTAAACAGATCTCATTTGTGATATCTCCTCCTTACGGACATATTGAAAGCTGACACCTTTTAGGATTAGGATTTGGTTGAACAATGACGTTCACTTCACACACTCATAGTAACAGAGCTACACTATATTGCAGATATGTCAGCTTCTCTGTTTGAGCAAGCATGTCTGTATGAGTGTGTGTGTCTGGTCATATCAGGACTGGGCTGGATTTAGCATCTGAGTTCCCTGACACAAGGCTTGGATGGTGCCAGTCTTGCCAAAGAAAGAAACCCCAGACACTGGCCAGCCGGGCTCAAGCGTCTGTCTGCCAAAGCCTGCCACTTTCACCCCATAATTGGACTGCCTCTTTCTCCCTCTCTGTCTTAAAACACTCTAGATGCTTTTTGCAACAGCTATTAAGTGATACTAAAACGTATTCCCTTACATGCATAATGAGTAAGACTTAATAAACTGTAAGACTTCTACTTGAATTTTACCATTTAGATTTCTAAAATATCCATAAACACTTCAAAATTTGTGATGTGTTTTTGCAAAACTGTGCAAATTTGCAATTTTAAGTAAATACTGTCTTGTATAACTTAGTCATTCAGTTCATTTAGTTTCAAGTACTTCTGGATTTGTAGCCATTTTCTAATTTGTTAACATCAAATTGGATTAAATAAAAACACTTCTGCAAAAAACTGTTCTCTAGATATCTGCACTGACGTCTTTTATCGGAAAACCCATATTGGCCAACCACTAGTGTAAATGCAAGTGAATGTGTGCGCCTGTGTGAAGTCACACCCCAAAGCAAGACTGTTAATTTAAAACATCTCCATTGGGCATCACAGAAAACACATGCTTATAGCCGTCGGCTATAAGAAACACTCTTAAATGGTATTCAGTTTGAGGGTTTGAAATGAACACATAAAGAAACTGAGAAAGAAAACAGATCAGAAGTCTAACCCCAGAATGACAGACAGACATACAAATACAATCACAACTCAGTTCTTCTGACAAATCCCTGTGGGCTAAATGAGAGATGGGAGTGGTTGTGATAATGCAAACATGCGAGTTAGTGAAGAGCCCTCTGTAGAGAGCTCAGCTTAATTTAGCATGCAAAATCTGGAATCTGATTCAAAGCAAGCTGACCTGAACGGTAAATAGGATGTACCAAAACAAACTCATTTTCCAATTAGCCAAACTTTTGGTTGTTTCAAAACAATAATACAAGTTATTGGTTTCCCTGATAACCTAGGTCAGGTTTTTTCTCGAGTTCTTACGAAACAGCCAAAACTAACATGGCAAAATGATTTAAAATGGTGCGCTTGCGTGACTAGTAGGGGAATGTAACAGGAGTATGGGGCCTCAAACTGTGATGATACAGGATACCGGAGCTGATTAGGTAGAATGAAAAAATTCCCCGGCATATGTTTAACATAGCAATACCACCAACTGCAGAGTAATTCAATAGTACAACAGTACAAGCGTAATAACCATAAAAGTAAATAATAATACGAGGACGAACAAGACGAATCTCTGCATGTAATCGACTCAAGCGGCTTGAGACCATTGGGGAACATTAAAACATTTCAGGTTTGCCGATTGGGTTAAGCTGTCCCTGGGGTCGAAAAATCACAATACTAACTACTAATAGTAGGACCAATTGGAAAACGCAACAACTCTGAACTTTTCTGATGAATAAGATTACAAAATAAACATCTGGTGTGATTGATTATTATACGGATACTATAATATTATAATGGTCACTTACCATTAATTCTCTGTCATTTTTGAGTAGGCAATGCATGAACCATGTTGTGAATGTTGAAAGAAAGAATGAAAGAAATGGCGTGAAAGCTGCCATCATGCAAAGAAAAGATAGAGATAGAAAATATCTTACTAGATAAGTGAAAGACAGCTATGGAGCTTACATTGTGTAATTTGTAATAGAGGCCGCAGGCATTGCAGACAGGATCGCCGTTCGCATTTCTCCGCCACAGTGTCGTCGTGGTCGTTTGACAGTTTGCGCACGAGGTCCCTGCTCGTCTGGCAGCGGACTGATGGACACACATAGAGAAAGAATCCTGATTATTACACTCATAATATAATATCTCAAGATGATGATTGCATTCCTACAGTGCTAATGGCCCCCAACCCTCCTGTTTCCTGAAGCTGCAAATGGCTTTAAGTGATGCAGAAATATGTCAGAGGAAAAGAGATCTCCATAACACTGGTGCCTTAAACTCTAGGGTAAAAAAATGCCCTCTCAAACCTAAATATTTACAGAGGACATGAAAGCACTGGTTTAAATAGTGCCCATTAAAGCTGATGACATTTTCCCGTTAAATGATGGAGAAACAGCGGCTCTGCATGAAATGAATCCATGTTTAAACATCAACCTTCAGTTAGATATTAGCAATCTTTATTAACATCAATATGCTGCACTAAAATACCTTGCTCTAAATTAGCATGCATTGATTAAAAGCAGTTAAAATTATTAATTATAAGCAGTACTGACAATCAAATATAAATACAATATAAAACAAATATAAAAAATAAGTTAAAAAGAATAAGTAAAAAGCAAATAATAAGTTAAAAAGAGACAATGGGGAAAAAGGGAAAACTCAAAAGAAATGCAATGAATAGGGATCAGCAAACATATTTTGAAATGGACTATGCAGAAAGAAAAAGCATGCTGTTTTCTGGGTTAACATACAGGAATGCTGAAGGTATGTACTGAAATTACAAATTATTCTTAACTGTGACGTTTAATTAAGTTTAGAGTCAAACGTCAAACGATAATCAGGAGCCTGATTCATTAAAGCGTCATATTAATCGACGGTACTTATTATGACTGGCCGGATTTTTTATTTATTTATTTTTAAATCCTATCGGACTCGTTTGCAAAATACAGATACATTTTATTAGCAAATCAATTAAATTCATACAAATTAGTCAAAGAGAATAATATTTGTTCTATAAAGGTATTTTTTTATTATTCTTCCACGTAGCCTACTATTTTCTCTTTTTTCTAGACTACTTGAGCATAGTGAAGATCAATCTGAAGTCGTGACTCCTTTCTGCGCGTTCTCGCCCGTATGTTTAGACTGCGGGAACGAGCGCTGTTGTTCGAAGAGTTTTATCAGCAGCGCTCAGATATCCGCCAGTCTTTTCCTGGGAAGTCGGCTTTTCACATTAGAGAGGGAGAGAGGGCCAGTGCCAAAATAGCAGCACTCGGACTATTTCTCTGCGCCTCAAGAGCCTCGACTCTATCCAAAAGCCCCAAAAGAGACGTGTCTGTGCTGCCAGGCCATTGAAAAAACACAGTTTCTCTCTCTCTCTCTTCCTCTCATTTATTAAATCCCTGTGAAACAGTGTCCTCGGTGAATGGCATATTGTCAGAATTGAACCTAATTCTTGCAGACATATTTGACCTGTTGGAGCTGATCGCCTCCCACGCGTCCTCATTTGAGATAAGCGCTCGTTTCACAACACTTTGAAGTCTCTCCGTGACAAATTTCGTTACGCTGACATGTAGACCCAGTGTCAGCAATATTTGCGATTAAATAAAAGTGTCTATGGATTTTCAAGCGGAAAAGGAAAAAAAATAAATAAATAAAATTCGATACATAAAATGGCATTATTATTATTACTGATGATGATAATAATAATAATAATAATAATAATAATAATAATAATAATAACTGCTATTGCTTAATCTTAAAGAAATGAGACCTGCGCTTGGCGAGTCAATTTCTTGCAGCTAACACTTCTTCCTGGGTAGAAAAAGAGAAAGAGACAGAAGTGTGATTAATACAGTGCAATCGAGCAACATACCAGCCTCCGCTTGGGCTTGATGAGGGGTCGGTTCTGGCCGTTCATCTTGTGGTACAGTCCGCAGGCGTTACACAAATAGTGACCGGTGCCATCCCTCCGCCACAGAGGAGTCGAGGTGGCCCCGCAGTTAACACATTCTCTACCCTCTGCGAACACAGACACGCATGCACAACTGATTTTTAGAACCACTATAACACACGTGCATGCACACTTAAGCACAACTACACAATCAATAGGCCACGCCACTAGTCAACATACCAAACTCCAGTGGCCAGTCGCTTTGATTTATTTAAAAAATACTAATAGTTGCATGTCAATATTACACACATAATATAATCAATATATCTACTAATAACTGTATTAATATTATAGACATATTGCACACATAAAAAATGACAAATAATTAATTATACAAAGGCAATATAAAAAAATTACACAGGCTAAAGATTCGCACTGATCTAAATAATGGATATGGAAATGCATTAATAACATTATTATTACTACTAGGCTTCTGCTATTATTAATGCATTGCCATATAAAAAAGCATTATCTAATATGACATAACTGCAGCTTAACTCCTCAATCGTCAGATATGACATCATCTGATAAGATCTACAAATAAGTTAGCGGTTCTAAGTAGGCAATGCTGTGAAAATGTACACAGAGATAGGTCTTATCAAACCTATCATACTGCAGGCTTGAAAATACTGCATGATTTATTAGAAGTGGGACTCGCATATATAATGCAGCTAGGTAAATCGTCATGATTCGATTTCCAAAAAACAACCTCCCGGTTCATTAAACCATGAGACTAAGAGTAATTATTTGTGAAATGTTAAAAGTAGATTTTAGGATCTAAGCCTGAAATAATGTGAAACAGATTCAGTAACAGTAAGTGAAAGCGTCGGTCTAATTAACTCATTGTGTAACCCGCTCTCTTTACGTAATTAAAACACCGTAGCGCTTGATTGGCATTGTTTCTGTTTGACTGACAGGTGAAGGGCGCGCGCTTCGCAGGTTCAGTGACCCACGCCTCCGGTCGCTCCGCTGAAACGAAAAACAAGCTCGCCGTGCAGCCCCCCCCTGTACCCGGCAGCAGTTCTGCCCTAATGTGTGGAGCCAACGAGTCTCTTTGTGCTTCTGCTTACTGCCCCAAAAACCACAGAGCTCGAGAGCACATCATCTCAGACAGTGACACACTGACAAGTGCTTAAAGGAGGGATCTGCTGCATCTACAGAAATCGCGCAGCACAAAGTTTTGGTTCAAAACAAAACCTAGAAAGAACGATATTAGAACGTTATGTGTGTGCTTAGTCTGTTATTTTTATTGTGCAAAATGCTGATTGCATATAAAATTGCAAACAAATTAAATATAAATAATAATAATAATAATAAATAGTAACAAGTTAAAACTATTATAAACGAGAGCAGAATATATATATATTTGTTTTTTTTTCTCTCTCATTATCATAAAATCAATCGCTATGAATGAACCATAATAAAAAACAAAAATGTATGTTCGCTAATCGCATTTAAAAAGCTGGTTGACCTTTTTGAAATCATTTTCTCTGTGTGTTTGGATTACTCTCTGTCTGTGCATGTCGGCCGAGCATTGCGCCAGCTCATTCGTTATTCCGAGCGATCCGCGGGGCATCCGGACTCTATCAAAGTTTCTGCGCAAAGTAAACAATGCAACTGTCGCGTGCAGCAGTCTGAAAATAATTGGATTAGCTTAAACATATAAACGCGAGAGAGACGGGGCCGTGCACTGCGAGGCACAAGAGAGGAGAGAGAAAACACACGCACACACACACACACACATCTACATCCGGAAAACCCTTGAACTCCGCTTTAAACGTGTAGAAATATTCATCTGCATATGCTGAGCGACGTTAAATAAATCAGGGAAGCTAATTCCGCTTTGTAACTAGACGATATTAAATATAATAGGCTATTATTTAAAGCGGAATAAAATAACGGAATAGTGCAAGGCAGGCGTGTTAACAAATCTCTCATTTCTGTAAAAGAAGATTGATCATTTAAACTGATACCACAAAAAAAAGAGATCATTGCATTATAAATTAATCAAGCGAACAGGATTATACAATAGCTCAAATTATACAATAGCTATATTTTATGTAGCTGTATATTATCTTAATATAATAACAATATATTTAATCTTTAATAATATAAGTAATATCTTTAATCACTGTAGATTCCTTTATATTTTAACACTGATGCTCTTTTAAATAAGGGATGAGGACTGCCCATATTTTATTGGCACAAAAAACAAAACAAAAACAAAGGTCTAAGACCAATCCAAAATTGGCTAACCTGGGAGGCTGTTTTTGAGGAAAATGAAAAGAATGGCAAGTGCACAATAAGATAGATAGCTTTTTAGAGGAAAATCTATTGTTGGATGATTTTATGATTATGTTAGTAGATATCAAAGGGTAGTAAAGCGCACGCCTACCTGAACAGGACCTTGTTTTTGGTCTCGTTTTGGAACCATAACTAGAAGAGGACCCACCTATCAGGCTACTTGGTGGGAAGAGCCCCGGCCCGTAATCGGACACATAGGATGGGTAAGTGGCGATGGGGTGGTGCGCGGAGGACACCCCCGGTCCAATAGAGGCCATGCTCCGACTATGAGCAGAATCCAGCTTCATGCTTTCGGCCAGAGACACCTGGTATTTAATGCACTCTTTGTCCTCCTGCCGTATGGATGAGCCCGAACCTGACGTGGAAATTGAGGGGTCAGGGGACACATCTTTGGGTGGAGTGGGGGGAAAGGTGAAGAGGTGTGGGCTGGAGTGACCAGCAGACAGCGAGGAGGAGGAGGCTGGGGGGTAGACGGACAGAGGCCCAGGGGAACTGTGATGCAGGGAAGGCTTGGGGAAAGGCCCGAGGTTCCACGGGGAGGTACTGTGGTGAGGGCCGATAGATTTACTTCCATCGAGCCAAGGAAGAGAGCCGTGCAGCAATGATGGGCGACACATTTGAGTACCTGCTGGAACAAAAGACAAGCCTGCTGTTAGGACAGGACTAGGTGGGGCTGTGGGATTCCTCACATTAAGCCAAGAAATAACATCTGAAGGGCTTTGTATTGCAAACACAATCGTTACACGTCACAATTATGTTATGTTATAATAAAACATTTAATTAGAGAAACGTGTAATTATATGCATACATATACATTTAAAATTAAATGCAAAATCTTTTATTTTTTTTAAAACACAACGCTGCAAAAACCAAGTACATTTTGATATTTTTTTACATGCATTTCACACATATCTGGTATTTTTTTTAACACTTTCAGCAACGGTTTTTTATTGCATGAGAGAAATAGAGCCACTTGATTAAAATGAGTAAAACTGTGAAACTGCACGGAAAGGCCTACATTACTCTGAAAGACTTTCGAGACTCTGGGGAGGGTCGCAATTAACAGCCCTCGCCAGTTTTTCACTTTCAAAAGACTTTCGATACCAACCAGTATCTATTGATGTTGCACGGATTTCGAAAGTTTAGATATGTTTAGAGATGGGGCAATTAAGCAGAGGAACAAGGTCACGATTTGCCCCAATTCCGCTCAGGAAGTCAGGTCAATAAATTAAAGCAATTGTTCTTCCGCACTAAATTTCAAGTAGTACAGGAATAAATGCGCTTAATTATTTAGAGACTGACATTTAAGTCATTCAATCATAAAATCATTACACCGAATCCCAGTCAGCTAGTGATAATACAAATATTTTTACTTTAATATACTATTATAACCAATATAATATATTTCAGCAATGTGTGTTTTCGAAAAACACTGCTCGTTCACATTTTATTTTGATCATTAAAATTAAAGAGTTAAAAAAAAATAAAAGAATGCATTGCATTATCCAATATTATACATTTATTGTATACCCTAAAAAGTCAAATTAACCATAGAATACTAGAAAGATGTGAAACCAGTGACACAGCACCTGTAAGCCACACGTAAACTACACTGACATTGTTCAATATGTCAGTTGCATTTTCAGTACAATCCTAATCCAGTTTCTGTGTTATTACATATTTTTAATTTAGTCATAATGGATAGAGGAATAATTTAAAATAATTTAGGAATCATATAGCCTACTTACCGTGAGGTGGCGGGTACCTCTGCACAGCCCGAACCGAGTTCCCGTAGTACGGGTGGTTGCTCTGTCCGTCGATATTAAACACTACATCCATATCATCCGCGAGGGGATACTGCGACGAGTCCATGTAGGAGTGTCCCAGTGCTGGGTGGTGTGCCTCGGGATGCTGGCCGTTAATAACCGGGTGATGATGGGTCATCCAGCGGGGTTGCTCCGGACTTACTTCCATCGTTTTTTATTTTTATTTCTTTAACAAGCGTTCATACACTCACCGAAACACACAACACGAGAAAGTTCAAAAAAAAAGTCCAAACTCCTCCTTTGCTTAATCCACAGGTTCGCTTTTTCTTTTTTTCTTTTTTACTTCCGATCACCTGAAATTGAACAAGACAATTTGTTTTACAAAGTCCGTCCGTCCGTTTGTGTTCTTTCTGTCATTGGCAAAATGTCAAAAGCTCATATAAACTTGACCCATCCGTTCAATAAACGCGCATTAACTTGTGAAAGTCAACTGTATTTATACTAATGTTTGGTCATAAGTCCGCGTACGCATCCAAACGCGCGTCAAGTTCCGCAAGTTTTTCTCTCGGTGTGCTGTTGCGTAGACTCAACAAGTGGGTTTGACGGTTCAGGCCGACCTGGTTCGATCTGGATACGTTTTCTTTCCTCTGACTCAACACAAGTTTGATCAAATCTGTGTTTGTGTGCAGTAGTATTAACCCTCTTCCCACTTACACTACTTCCATCCCTCCCTCTATCTATCTCTCTCTCTCTTGCTCTCTCTAGTGCGCACTCCCTCTGTCTCTGAATGCTCTGCTCTCTCTGTGTTTTTTTACAGTGAAGGCATTCTTTCAGGATGGCGCCAGTCAGCTCAATGCTCGCAGACAGCTGTGGCGCGACGCAACTTAAGGAGGGTCTGTGGTGTCATCAGCAGGGGCGGGGCCCAACAGCATGGACTAATTGAATAAAGTGGGCCAGAGAAAGATGACCAGAAGCTGTGCCCAGTTCTGCTCCCCATTCATATACACAATATAACATTTATTTATTTATATTTATTTATTATTTGATATAGAACGATTGGCGTGTACGTTAGCTATATATAAAATCAGAAGCACGCCAAATGTATTGACGCAGCTGAAATAAATGTAGGCTGTTAGGCTGTTCTTGTTACAGTGTAATTATAAATTTAAGCACTGAGAAATATTAATTAACAGCATGTACAATTTAGGGTTTGGTTTAGGGTTAGTTGCGCGTAAATGCGTAATTCATTGTTATTACCAAAGTATGTGACACTTTAAAATAGAGTGTAAGCTAAATTAATCCAGGCCTAGTTTAGAAAAGAACAAAAGATAAAAGTAACGAATTAAATAAGAACAATGGTACCGTCTGAAATAAAAATTGAAATGTGTTTTCTTTAGATCATAAATATAGTTTTTGAATTCATTATGTGCGGAACAATTATTTATTAGAAATATTTATTTAGCCTATTAAGGTTGCTTGATAAAATAAATATACAAATAAAAAAATACAAAAACTGAAATATCAGTACCTATGTCCTAAAGGCAGGATCGTTCTGTGGCTTGCTGCCTTTTGTGTCTAAACGTCCGTGTGTGTTATCAGTGGCAGCTCGTGTGGTGTGTGTTCTCTTTTAAACTGTGACAGTGCGTCCCCTCGCGGCGACAAGCACGTTTTTCTAATGGTTAATGGTACCTCTGCATGTTCAAAAGAGGCTCTTAAACCCTGACTGCGACATATAGGCTAATGCCAAACCTTACTTTCCTCTCGCAATATAAACACAGGCTTTTCCCCCGACAGCTTAAGTCGATGTTCTTTATTCCTTGAAGGACACCAACCGAACGACTGCATCATTATTCATTTAAGGGGCCATTACATGTAACGTGATGCAAATACATTAGCATTTCAGTACGCACGGGTAAAACTTGAACCTTAATATATAATGGGAACGTATTACTTCTGACAGTGTGCTCCGTCGACACATTAGGGGACAGTATCAGGTATTATTCTATTTAGTTTACCTGTAATAAGGGGGGTTGGCTCTTAGTGTGATATTTTGTCTGTAATGCTCCGGTTTGGCCGGCCCGTGCCCACAGACTGACAGAATGTAATTGGGCTGTTCGTTCGATGCTCTGAAATGCTCTTAGATGACGGCCAGCCCTGCCGACGCCGCTGGACGTGACGTCAGTAAACAGGCAGGAAATCTACTCGACGCGTTGGATGTAAAATATGTGCTCTGCTTGCAAGTTTCTCTCGCGATAGTTATTTCTCTTGGGGGTCTAGAAAACGATGGGTAAACACTCGTGCTACTCCAATAATGTGATTTCAAATGAAAAATAAAACGAATACGAAATAATGATTATTATAATAAATGATATAGGCCTAATAATGTCGATCATTTTCATACCATCGTGGCGACTAGCTTTCAAGTTCCTTAAGAAAAAAGAACCCCCACCAGCCTTCTTACTCTGGTAAAGACCGAACTTGGATGGAGAGTGTTCCATTGGCTCACTGTCATTGTCGAGCTGTCAGCGGACGCGTGTAATGATCCGCGCGAGCTATTATCCTGCGCGCGAGCGTACATTAAGAGGTACTCGAAGGAAAAAGTGAAATCCTGATTATGTGTTTTGTTTCTTGACTGAATGTCTTAAGCTTAGTGTGCGGGACATGGATGGAAGCAGTGCCGAACCCTACATACACGATGTGCCAGATATTGCTTTGAGTGTCCTTCTCAAAAAACAAAACAAAAAAAAAACTATAATTTTTCATACTTCCATACTTCATACTTCAAACCGACATATATAATCCTGATCTACAGCTATAACGTGTTATATACAAGGGAAATAGAAAATAAATAGATTGTTGTATATATATATATATATATATATATATATATATATATATATATATATATATATATATACATACATACATACATACATACATACATACATACACATACATACATACACATACATACATACATACATACATACATACATACATACATACATACATACATACATACATACATATATATATATATATATATATATATATATATATATATATATATATATGGTGAGCGGTGTGTTAAATCAGGCCCGTTCATTTTAGCTCGGGCCACCAGGTTGACACTCGGTGGTAAATCGGTGGTAGACAGCGACACTGGCTCAGGTTGAAGATTGGGTAGATAATTTGTGAATGATTATGTCAGGCTAGGAAGATTAAAATCAGAAGGCATCACACTTTTCACTGTGGGTGAGAACTTAAGACCCGGACGTTTTATTTTAGTCTATCCTATAACAAGGGTTAGAAGATGTGCGCTGATAACACGCTTTGTTTATCGAGCACCATTTATCGACACATAAAACCTCTGTAATAATTTTGGTGAAATGTGTCTTTGAACTGGCGTGTAGCATAAATTCTGAAATCCGAAAGCAGGTCAGGACGGGAGAAGCCATCACAAACATTATGGTGCACAAAAGTCATAATAATAATAAACAAACAAACATTAAATTTGCTACTGCAAGTATTATAATTATTAGTGTTACTACTAGTGGTAGCACAATTACACTCAATCAGAACAGTTGTGTTCATTTTCATCCACTTTCATTTTTGTTTGATCGTGCGGAGGCGAGTGCTATTGTTATCTGTTCATCTTCCGCATGACCGATTTTGTCATCTATGTAGCCTATGGACCCTCCATAAATGCACACACGTTATTCATGCGTAGGTTGTATGGGAATGAATCGAATTTTAACGCAAGCCTCAATGACGTCTGTGGCGACCATCTGAAGATGTGAGAAGATTTGAAATGGTCGGCCTAGGGCGCCCAGGTAAAGCTGTCCAAACAGAGAGGGGTGAACCAGAGGACACACACTTCACCCCAGCTACCGAATAATGAAGACGAGAGGGAAGTTCAGTCCATAGCGAAACACCAGAGCTACATTTGTAATATTCACGCTTTTAAAGGCTTGTTCGTCACATTTATTTTTAAGCAACAAAACGTGTCTCTTCTCAGTTCCCAGTTGTGGAAAATCGCAAAGGAGCTTAACTGTAAAACGCATAATGTTATAATTAATTATGCCCAAAATATTTGTAAGATTTTACAATTTTTAATTATTTTTTGTCTTGTTATTTCTATTAAAACAACAACAATAAAAAATGGAAATAGCCATACTTGTTTTTAGAATTGTATAATATAATAACCACATTTTATAACATAATAATAATAATAAAATAAGAATAACGGTAACTCGGAACGTTAAAGTAGACTTTATTGTAGTAGACGGATTGTGATTCATGCACTTCGTCTTTTCAAGAACGAACTTTCTGTCTGAATTTGTACACTGTGGCCTTTGTAGGTTATGCTACTAATTCTTAGAACCCAAATTCTGATAGTTGCGTCATAATGAGAGTTTGACTTATTTCTAAGAACAAGTGACGAAAAAAAGGTGAGAGGGAAAAAACACGAGAGCCTCGACTGCAGGTTTTGTTTTTGATAATTCGTCACTCGAGAGAGAATCATCTAAAGATGGGTTTCAATTGGTGCTGATGACAACAAATTACACAAATCCTCAACCAGCCAAAAAAAAAAAAAAAAAAATTCCATAAAATTCGTTATTTAGTCTCCACTGGTTAGCCTATTCGTTCTCATTCATCCATCCCTGAGATGTTAGCCTTCAAAATATTAATCCGTCTGTTCGTATAACATCATCACCATGTGTTGGGCTGCTTTAGGCCTAATGCATTTATTTGATCTCCACTGGTGCTCTTTGTGATGTCGCGTGTAACAACTTTATAACTCAAAGGGTGTAAACAAAGAGGCGCATCGCAGAAATATTCTCTTTCAAACAAAAGTGCATCTCTTCCTTTCGGTCGAGTGCTGATTTGAGGACATGGTTTCAGATCATTTCACTGCGCAGCTGAATGGAGTGGCCGGTCTCGTGCTATCAGAGAGAAACAGCTGTTTTACGCGCACTCAGCTCCAATCAATGGAAGCTACTGCTCTCTACATAAAAATACAAACCAAACGAGCTCGCGCCCATGAAAGACGGCCTATGATGTGGCTTAATGTCGCGTCCTCTTCTCTGTTTCCAATGCCCATCAAACCAGCAACACAAATGCATCCTCTCTCGCTCTTCCTGTCTCTCTTTCTCCCTCTCTCTCTCTTTCCCTATACACAGACACACACACACACACACACACTTGAAGCGCAGTTTCAGCAAATCCACTTCTTTTTATGACCCATTGCGGGGATAATCAGATCAATTTCACGGGTTAACGGAAGCATACTCGCTCACACTCAGGTGGTAATAGATCATTAAAATCATTAATCTAGAAGACGGTAGGCGGGAAAATGACTCTTAAAATACAGTGGCGTCCATAAAATCCCACCTTGATTGTCGGAAAGTGGACGTGGGTGCTGGTGAATCGCATCGCCTATATATGTGTCGGGTGAAATGAATAAGAGAGTTGACATCTTCACGTCTGGAATTGTTAAATGACTGTGCCACCCTCAGACAGAACAAAACGTGAAAAAAAAGAAAAAAAAACCTGACACTCGCAAACCCAACATATCTTACGCAGAAAGACAACTGATATCATGCAAAGGTGTAGCTATTGCTCCAAACAGAAAATGTGGGGACAAAGAAAGCATCCGAAGAACTGGCATAATAAACGCATGCATAACGCTTAAGAACATGCAAGTTAAATCAATTTGTTCGACAGTTTTGGGAGCTAGGCGTATTATGGAGCTAGACATGAGTTTAGAAAATATGGAAAATATAAATCCGAATATTTACTGACCTGCGGAATTGTGGTTGAAGCGTGGTCGGGCTTTTTTTTCCTGATGGGCTTCAGATGTGAAATGACACACAGATGCAAGTGCCGATGGCATTTACAGCAGGAGAGAAAAAAAAAACTAGGCTCCTTTTTCCTTCTAGCCTACACACACTCCGTCTTTCTAGCTCGCGCGCGCACGCACACACACACACACACACACACTCTTACCGTACTTACTGTACACCACGCGCGAGCTCTTCCGGGTCGGTGCAGGCTGTGGAGTGAAAACACACACTTTATCTGAATGGGAGCGATCACACGCGTCCGTAACGAACCTTTTTAACATAAAGAGGGGATGTGGACTTATGGGCCTCAGAGAGGAAACAGGTACCGCCCGCGTGCTTTGGGTAGCACGCTTTTCTCCGTGAGTCGTAATGACGCAGCCCGTTAGATGCCAGACTGATGCTCTATAATGCATGCGATGACTGACAGCGCCTGCCACGGTTTGACCATTTGGATTTCTGCTTTTATTCATTAAACCCTTGCGTTAAATATTCTATATTTTGTAAATAATTCCTAATGAACTATCTGTGGCAATTATATTAGCATACTGCCATTTATGAAATTGTAGTCAGCTAAAGAAAAAATAAACGCTTACTTAAACATGAAATGTTTTATTAATAAATCGTTATTTGCATGACATAAATGCGATATTAAAACAATTGAAATCAGATTATGCAATGTGTAGAATTGTGACGTGCCTGTGTCGATAATTCCTAAACAAAATATTTCATTGTGGCCAGGCTAATAGTGGTGTTTGTATAGGCTATATCACATCTTCAGCACTGACATTTTAGAATTTCCAGTCTTTTGATTTTATTATGACTCTTTTAGATATTTTTTTGTTGTTGAAAATATTAAAATGTGGATTTTCATACATCGTTACAGATGATCTGTTGCGGGTACGCAGTGGAAACTCTCTGAAGGTAAGTCTTCGGGTCTGTAGCCATAGCCTTTGAGAGGCCTTTGAGAATGTCAGAAATCAGAACACATGCAATGTAATCGCGGTTCAGCTACACTTCCTATTCGAAATACAACCATAGTGTTTTTCTTCTTGTGATGTGATGATTGCAGATGACAAGCAGCTGTTTCAGCTAACACGCCCATTTATTGACGGAAGGCTATCTGTTCTCTTCATGGGGGGGGGGGGGGGGTGTTGGAGGGTGAGATGTGGGTCGAGGTTGGAGCAAAGAGAGAAAGAGAGTTAGAGAAAAGGAGATAGGAAGCTGAAACGGCAGTGACAAAGAAAGAAAGAAAGAAAGACATGCCCGTATCTCTCACATTGCGTCGAGGCCTGTAAACTGATCACACCAATATCTGTCTTTAGAGAAGACATTCAATTAAGGTAGTAAATGAAAGATAATTGGCTAAAACTGCACTATAAACTTACAACAACGTCGAGTCAAAACGAGGCTCTTTATTAATTAATAATAAAGATGTTTCCAGGACCTCAAAAAAAAAAAACACGTTATGTATTTGATTTAATACTGGAATTAGGCAAAGGCGCATCAAAAAGATAATGATTTAATAATCTGTCTTATAGTCTTAAAGTGCTTAGTAAAATAAACAAACCCTAATATCTATGTCAAAATGTTTTTAATATGCATCAAAGATGAATGCGCATACTAGATGTTATAAAACAAAAGGTCAAATAAAGAAATATTACAGATAATTAGAACATATTATAAATATGATAAATACAGATTAGCCTAACGTCAACGGCGGTTTAAAACATTTTTGAATTAATTAGTTCAATCTGTTTCTGCTGAGAGCAAATTCATTTTCTAATCAATTTTCTCTCCTTTCTTGTTATCCTTTATCTCTGAACGCATAGCATAAATAAGATTGATCTGGAAGGGAAAATACTGACGTAGACATCATCCATTCCGCAAATATCACAAATATTAGTTAGATTGTGTGTGAAGTAAAATATGGAGGCTATTGTGAAAAAAATAAGAAGGATGTTTAAAAGAACGTCAACGATGGGTTAGGTTTTGGGGAGATGCGCGATATTAATTCTTAACTGTTTTAAGGGATAGCGCAATTTTGTGGCGAGAATAACTTTTGGGGGTAATAAAACACACACACACAGTTGCCTCTCGCGCCATGAAATTCAGTGATTAATGTCGTATAGTTGACGTGAACCTCAGCGTGACAGTACAGCTGACAACAGCCAAGTGTAAACCTCGAGTTTGATACTAGCAAACAGTGCTGTTTATTCCACTAATTTATTTATTAACGCTTTTGGTATTTATAACTCTCTCAGTCTTATCGGCAGATAGAGCAGGGGATTATGATCTCACGTTCATAAAGCGATTAATTTCAGCAGCAGAAAGCGGGGTGGTCTGTTTAAACACTTTGAGCCAACGTGGCGCTCAGTCGAGTTGTTTGGACAGCCTCTCAATTCAGCGTTCATTTTCACCTTACCGTATTCATTTATCGCTTGGTTATCAGTTGCCACTGATCTTATTCGCATTAACCACCGAAGGTTTTATTATTTTCATTTATTGACCTTTATATTATGATCAAAACCAACACCAAATGGTACAATAGTTCATTTTGAATGGTGAAATGATAAATCAGTTTCTTTCATTTAACATTTTCAACATTCATATTTGATGAAAATAAATTATTGGCGATTTTTATTTTTTCATAATCTAATGTTAAAATCTGTGAATAAAGCCACAGTTTTGCCTCCCTCTTTCTGTCTCTCTCTCTCTCTCCGTTTTCTCCAACCGTGTGCTCTCCCTACAACCATAAGCCTGTTTTTTGTTCCAGCTGCCTCTTCCTCCCGATTTGATTTGAAAATATTAGGCCAAGGTGGGGAGAATTATAAACGACTGGCGCTTATCTGCTCTGCGCCCAGATCCTGCAGGATCAGAGAGTCTGATTAAGAAAGAAGGCAGAGCCATAATGATGAGGAATAATGAATCCTTATCTCGCGCCTCCAGATTATCTGCCTTTCAGCGCGCCATGTTTTGTTACATGGGATAATTTATTGCATCTAATACATCACAATGAATCTGATGGGGAAAAGTGATGGCCAGTGTTGTGAAAGAGGATGATTTTTTTTTTATCCTGGGGCAATGAAATGCGTCTGCGATTTTTAATTGGTAAAATATAAGAGGGTATCTGATAAAATAAATAAACAAATAAACAAAAAGCAGTGTTCATCTGCCGCACTATAATTAGTGTGTCAATTTCCACCAGAAATTAACAACAACGACCTGCCATCGATTGCAAGGCTGGTGGAGGCAGCGAGATCCTAATTTCGCATGATTTATTTTTCACGAGGAGATAATTAATCATAAACACCAAAAACAGTGCAGTAACGGGGAGATAACGCAATATTTGCATCTAAAAAGATTCGATGGTGCTAATTCTCCTCTACATCATCTCCACCTCCCCCGACTATCCATTGAAAACCTCTAAGATCTTTATATTATTTTTTTGTTGTTATTATTATTAATAAAAGAAGTATTAAAATGTGAATGTTTGGGCCGCCCTTGGCCCGTTAATGTACAATTTATTGTAATTGAATTTTGTAATATATATATATATATATATATATATATATATATATATATATATATATATATATATATATTGCATTTATTGGCGTAATTAATCTTTTTCATGTTTAAACATATTTTCTCCCGCTTTTCTCTCTATATTATAAAGCCTTTTGATTTCGTATAGGCCAATATATTTAATTATTTATTTGGTTTTCCAGTTTGATCCGTCATTTTTCCAATGTGCTGCAGAGATTTTATCGCTTTATTTATTTCCCCTATATCCAGCATCTTAGGGCACGTCGGAGAGCACCAGAGAATGAAACGAGGAGGCAGAACAGAAAATAGAACGAGAGGATATGAGAAAGGAACGGGAAAGACATCGAAAGAGAGATGGGTTTGAAGAAATGGGGAAAGAGATATCCCTCATGCTGTGTTTTATAAAGGCCCTATATTGTACAGGACTACGTAAATATGCTAATAATACATTTTAGTTTAAAGTCTCTTTTCCCCCCTTTTCCCTTATTTAGAAAACCCAGATATATGTATTTCTATATGTTTTCCTTTAAAATAGGCCTTGAACAGAATTTATCAAAGCAAGTCATACAGCCTATAATCATAATAAGAAATCTGAGAGAAAGGTCTTTTATTTGTAGAATTGTTTGTTGGTAGAGATGCGCAGATTGGCAAAAGAGAAGAGAGGGTAACAGAGATGGATAGACTGAGATGAGTAGATTAACTAATGAAATGGATGACAGGGGAATTGGACACAAATGCGCGCGTTACATCATTGCCTGCTCTCCAGGGGCGCCCGCACAATAGCATCACTTTATCTGCACTAAACCTGCTCTAACGAGACGTTTATTAAAAGTGTCCTGACTTACTCCCATGTGAAATGGGTTTCTGATCTGCCTTCTTTTACACATGCCATCAAACATGGCCACAATCGCCCCAGTTTCACCTGGATTTTTTGGGGTCTAATGTAAGCAGTGCAGAGGCCACTCCGGGAAGGCTTTTGTCGAAAGGTGTCCGGTATCTTGCCTTTAACGATTCAATAAATACCAATATTTCCCCTTTTCTCCGTCTCTCTCCTTTTAATGTCGCCTTTACTCGCTTGATGAATTCATTTAAGTATTGTATGGGGGGAGAAGAGGTCATTAAGCCTCTTACTCAATGGCTATTTGTTGGTATCTCGAGTGTGTGAGAGAAAGCGGAGAACAGGGAGCCTGGGAGAAGAGGAGGCAGACTTGATTTCCATTGCAATCTTTGGAACAAATAGCGAACATTTACCGTTTACACGCCGCCTGGCGACGCGCTGGCGCTGCAGGCTCGAGCGAGCCGGTCTAAGATGACCAGAAAGTCTTTGGAGAGCGCGAGCCCCTGGCTATCGTGTTCTCCAGATCCCCCCGCGCGCGCGCGGATCCGGTTTCAGGCCGGGCTTGTCCGTGTTCTGCTTTGCTGCCGCGCGCCTTTAAATGAGTGTCAAAGAGCCAAATATCAAATAGCGTCCGGTCAAGCCAATTTGAAGAACGCACCCCCCACCACCACCACCACCTTCTTCCTCATTTCCACTGTAAATGGTCCAGCTTAGCTCCAGCCGCTAGAGTTAGGTTAGTCAAACAAAATTTCACTTATTCGCGATACATAGACGTTAGAAATACATTTAAGATTGTGTTGATTTGGTATCTCTGGCGCTTCAGTCAACGTAGATTGCGAAACCATATTTTTTTTATTAATCTCATTTTTTATTTCACTTCCAAAACGATCGAAGCCAAAGCAGACCTAAAAAATACAGAGTGGGTTGAACTTGGTCCTTCGTAGCCTCGTTTTCAGACGCGTCAAATTAAAAATGGCGTCAACCATGAGCAAGGTCCAGTCCGACAGCTCACTGTGGCATCGCGTCCCATTTCTAAATGTTTGCGATAAAACAAATCTGTCAACCTGACATAGATCTAACACATTCACATTGTGCGCCAATTCATCTTCCACCATGTCTCAGATTCACAACAACTTTGATCTTCATTCACTTTACTTGTATTATAATTTATGCAGTTCTTAATCTGGGTAATTGAAAAATACCCATTGCC
Source organism: Carassius auratus (assembly GCF_003368295.1). Classification (NCBI taxonomy): domain Eukaryota; kingdom Metazoa; phylum Chordata; class Actinopteri; order Cypriniformes; family Cyprinidae; genus Carassius; species Carassius auratus. The sequence continues at coordinate 17,256,806 of NC_039271.1, forward strand.
TATGAGCACTGCGCCGAGCTAACTCCTCTCCGATAATGGATTTTGAAAGCACAACCTTCCCATCTTTATATAGGCGCACTAAAGCACCAATTCATTATCGGCCTTAAATAAATATAAAATACACAGTGGTACCTTTGGCAGTAAATATATGCTGCGTTTCAAAATACAATTTTGTAGTGGGGGGAAAAGGAGCGCGGTTTGTGAGTTGGCTTTTTTGATTGACACCCTGTCCCCAGGATCATGTTTAATCCCGGCTTCACTCCAGCCTTTTCATAACTCATTTCTCCGCGAGAGATGGGGACCCTGATGGTTGCCTGGGATACGGTGATAGCGCTAAGCCATTTCCATGTCTGCAGCCCATTTGCAACAAAGGTCGTCGCAAAGTCATTCCCCGACACAGCGCGCGTTTATGATGACACTTTCCCGTTCTTTTCTCCCCACCGAGCGCGTGCGCGCGCCCAGCATCAGCATCTGATGACGCAACTGCCCTTTCTGATCAAAGGAGATGCATGGCCTCGTGTAGGTGTCTTTATGCTATACCGCCCTCCCTCTCTATCACTCCCTCCCCTCTCTAATGCCCAAGAAGAAAAATGCCTTTACTGTCCATCTAAATACTACAGAGAGCGCGAGGCGCCCTTACATTGTATTTTGACATTTTATATCGACAATCGATCCTACCCTTTCAGGATGAAGAATGCATTTTGCATGATTGGGAAACATGCCGGGAAAACTGAATAGACTCAAAAGCAGCGCTTCGGTATCATACGCCAAACCTCGACGTGAACTAGCAATGCACATGATAGTTACAATAATCCATTCATTCATTAATGCTAAAGTGGCTTGTTTGTGGTTGGCGCCGTCATTAAGAGGAGATCGGGGCTAACCCTAACCCTCAACTTAACACCCCAAGCTCATAATTTTGTAATAGCTGTTGAGCAAACAAGTGAACGCAATAAATCACTCTGGCTTACATTCAGACAACTAGCCTATATGAAGGTAGATTTTAATCGTAAGGTTGAAATAATGCTGAAAATGCAATAATAGCCGTTTAAATGTCAGGCTCTCAATGTGAAAATTTACCCATATAGTGTGACAGCACAAAAGATCAACGGCCGTTTCTGAACTTTACCAATTCTTTACCTGGGCGAAAAAGGTGAAAATGTTTAAAAGCTGTTTTGTAGTGCGAACAGTTACTGACAGACTAAACCCTGAGAAATAAACAATGGAGTCAAAAAAAGTGTGGTGATAGCCCAGGGCTCCATTCACACTTGCATAGACATGATGTGGTAAATATTCACCTGCTCAGATAGTTTTTTTCTTGGAATGTTCTTGGAGAAAAGCTTGTTAAACTTGGCAGTTAAACCGTTTATGGCGACAAATGATGATGCCTCACACCCCTTTGCCATGTGCACTACGAATCCCCCTCCCAGATTCGTTTTGTTTATTCTTTCTTCTTTCCTCAGAAGGAAAAGTTTATAATAAATGGCGTAAGGGCAGAACGCGATGCGAGTTGTGGAAGAAAGATAGAGCGTTCATTAGTGCCTTTGGTGAAATAATTACCTATCTCGGCGCCGCACCTTCACACTGGAAGTTCGCGTGACGCCCACGAGGCTGATTATGTTAAATCCACGCGCTCACACTCGCGCCAATGTTCGGGCTATTGATCAGGCTATTCAAACATCACGCGGGCACCCTCTTTAATTGCACAAGGAAGGAGCTTCGGGATGAGGAGAAACTCTAAATAAATAAATATTCTAATTAAAATATATTCGCAACTCCTCTGCGTTGGTGTCCTATCACGTCCTTAATTGCTTTTGAAGCTTGTCATTTCAAAACAATTGATAAATAAATACGCTATCTTTGCGTAAAAGGATGATAAGCTCCGGGTGTAGCTTTCAGTGCCTCCGATAAATCACAATTTCACTCTCACAGAAAGTATGCAGCAAACACATACAAAAGAAAAACTCATCTGTGGCACTCTCTGAATTCAAAGGGAAAACGTTCACCGTAAAAGTTCTGTTCACAATCTTACAGATTGCAAGGGAGAAACTTAAGGCCTCCGGTGATTCTTTTGATGAACGTCATTTTATATGCCTTTAAATAGTACAGTATGAATGCATTACTTTTATAAATGGGGGTTAATCGCCAAAAGGTGCTATATATGGAAGAATGGGCTATTTAAATGAGAGGAACTTTCATGCGAATTAACAACTGTACTTTTATCTCGTGATGAGTATCTGTGATACCCTATACCACATCCTTTTTCATTGTCCAAATGTTCAATGTTTCAAACAGACTGATAAAATCATTTTAACATTGTGGATTGATAGCACTGATGGCCTACTGCATGCTTTAATGAAAGCAAATGAGATTACACCCAGAGTTCCAGGTCAATTGGTGTGGCATGTGTTTAAAGGGTTAGTTCACAACAAAAAGGAAAATTCTGTCATTAATTGATCTCATGTCATAAATTCCCTTATGTCGTTCCAAACCTGTAAAACATTTGTTTATCTTCAGAACAAATGATATTGTTTTTGATCAAATCAGAGAGTTCTCTGACCCTGCATAGACAACAAAGCAACTGTAAAAAAGTAGTAAGGACATCGTTAAAATTGTCCATGTGACATCAGTGGCTCAACTTCAATTTTGCGAAGCTACAAGAATAATTTTTGTGCGCAAAGAAAACAAAAATGATTTCATTCAAAAAATTATATTCCCTGAGTTACACCATTTTGGAGAGTCTCACAAAGCATATGCATGCTTTACCCTAAACGTAAACAAGGCTGATTATGTTCACTCATCACTCAAAAACAGTTTTGTAATTGTTTTTTAAAGTTTACCCACAGGGGGCGACCTGATTTGATATCAACATCATCTTCATCATCAATGTTGTCATCATCATTTTATATTAGTGTTGGTGGCTGCAATGGCTATTTTTGTGTGGAACATCTGTTTGCATATCTAATTTTAATGTCTGAAAAAAAAAAAACATGAACAGCGTGAATTTGCGTAAATAAATTTTACTTGCAAATGAACAGTTTATGTAGGTTTCGGTGTAGTATCTAAATTTGTCAAATGAAAGGGCAACATACGTTATGGATCCATAAGGAAATTCTAGAATTGGGAAACAATTTGTTTAGTTTCCTTGATATATGCATTAAGATGTATTTTATATATTTGATCTAACTCACACAAGTGCAAGTTCTTTCAAAGTTAATAAGGCAGCTGCATAAGTAGATTGTAACACTCATATATGAAGCAGTTTTTCAGATGAAAACAGAAGCGTAAGTCCAACCACAAGACTAAACGAAAGCCAAAAATGTGTAATATTAAACTATTTATGTGAAACCTAATTGCAAGTTAATGTAAAAGTAAATAATAATGCATTATTATGTTGATTTATGCCTATAACAACAACAGAATATAAGCCATAACAATATATTTAAAATACATAACAAAACAAGATATTTAAAATACACAGTTTTAAAATAAGCATCATATCTTATGTCAATTTAACATTTCATGTAATGAAAAGAAGGCTGTTTAGATATTTTACTGGGAAAAAAAATACACATACATTGCTTAAAAATGAAGTATGGACTTTTTATCATTTATTTATTTATTTTGCCTATGTTTTAAAAATATATCAGCAAGCTTCAGATATAACTGAACAAAATGCATTAATAAAGCATGGACAAAAAAGCATAATCCCATGCAAATTCATACAGTTAGTTAATTTCAAGCCAGTTTCTGTTTGCTCTTATTTTAAGATTATTAATAGATTTGTGTATATGAGTGTATTAATCAGTCTGCCATGAAATGCTCTCTCTCTCTCTCACCTTTAGAGCAAACTGCTGTATGTCTCCCAGCATCTCCATGTGACCTCTGACCTTCGGGGAAGCTGTGAGAGACCTTCATCTTCTAATCTGCAAAAACTAACACCACTCAATAGCATTCTGACACACATGTAAATAACGTTAATGTAATTTAAAGTGCTTGATGAACTGATTTTGCCTGACCATCATACACCACCTGACATTCAAATATATCATAATCTACAATTCTTATTTAACTCATGCAGCTTTCATGCAGCTACGTGAACTTGAGGAGGCTGGCACAAGTTGCTAACAAGTCAATGATAAACGTGGAGCTCTAAAAGTAGAGTTAGATGCCAGTTGGATTTATAGTTTGTTTCTTAACTAACTGGCATTAATACTTTTAAGGGTGACATAAGAACCAATAAATATGACTATAAAGAGATAATTTTCCATTGGTAGATGCTATAGATAATTATCATTGGCCTATAGTTATCCATATGGTTCTTGGTGTGAAATTGTGAACGTGCCTTTAATGTCTAAATACCTTTTTGAGTTTAGTTAGGCTAACATTGATTTTTGTTATAGCATGATGTTGATTTAGCATGACAAATCCATTTAGGCTACTCGTGACGCTTTTACACATAGGCTATGGTCATGACCTTCCCGCTCATCTTTGTTGCGTGAAGGCATGTGTGAACATTTCAAATTGGTGTTTTTTATTATAGCCGGTGCTCAGAGCTCACAGCTATTGTCTGTAGATACACTCTCGTTTAACAGGCAGTTCTGGATACCAGTCTACATGTGGAACGCATTTCTTATCAGCATCCAGTCCACTTCTAACTGCTCCCTGCTGCATCAGAACCGCCATTTCTGCTTTGAAACGAATAACGACGCAACAATAAAGGCCTCCGTTTTCTGTGATAAGCGCTAACATAAAGGAATAATCTAGCTACGGTAAAGGCTCATTTAGCCAGCCGTATCTGTGCGATTAGAAGAAATGACAGGTAGTGAGGGGATATTTGAGGAGATTTTAAATGAGTTCAGCGCGGATAGTCCGCATCAGGTGGAATAAAGTACGTTACTTAGGCCTAACTTACTTCAAAGGCGATATTAACAGAACTGCACAGGGACAGACTGATACGATTAGTTTTACCCTGTTGTACCCTTCATATAGCTAAATATTGTTCTTTTTATTTATTTATTAGAAAGAAAGAAAGAAAGAACACAAACAAACCCCAGGAAATACATTTTTATGTTCTAAATAATAAAACATTATATAGTAATATAGTAAAGTAATTGGACAAATAGTTTGAAATATTAGTGCAACAGGTTAAGTAAGGCCAATCGTGGCCGATTTGATATTCGTAAAAACACGGCAGTTGTTGTGCTTTTAAACAACAAATAACACTTGAATAAACAAGAAGTTAATATAATTAACTTACATTTTAGAAGCAAGATTTGCCAGTTATTTCGTATGGGCTTGCTCCGCCAACGAAAACGGTTCCAAACAAAGCCACAGCAGAATCAGCGGCTGCGTTCCGAACAACATTCGTTAGTTCCCGAGTCAAAGAATCGGTTGAGTGAACGATTCAACGATTCACTCATAAAAAGGCTGAATTTGAAATGGCATTCTACTGTTCTTGCGATTTCTGCAATTCCTTTATTCGGCAGATATACGTTTGGGGAACCGGATCTTATGTAGCTATACTTTAAAATATGAATAGAACCAAGTGGCAAACAGATAATGCTTAAAATTTAGATTTTTAAGAATACCATAAACCTCAAATTCAAATAGGAGTAGCCTTTCACATTAACAATGAACATGTTCCACTAAAGTTTGATGGCCAGTGTCACAATACTCTACTTATTACACAATATTCATTTTTATAAGTAGCATATCAATGTTTTATCATTAAAAACCGTCTTTATGTGAAAGTGCAATTTCTTTTGAAATAAATACCACTTTTGCAACTGTAGACACTTTTATCTGTGACTTAAGTGTCCAAACATTCTTTTTGGAGCTACTGTAAGTTTAAACTATTATATTTTTCGGTGACATGAATGAAATGGCACTTGTGGCACTGAGGGTTTTGTATGCACAACACACATTTACAGTTCAGTTGTCGTTTGACTGAAACGCCATATTGAATCCAAAATCCTAAACAAACCATCAGAACAGAATGTACAGAAATATCACTCAAATAACACATTTATTTATTAATTTTGCCACAGGGCATATGAAAATCTTGATTTAACAATCTCTGATTTTTTTTTTCTTTCTTTTTTTTTTGAGTGGTATCTGTACATTCCCACCCAGACAAACAACAAGACAACAAAACAATAAGATGTGAAAAAGCAACTTTTAATTAAATCCATAATAAAATGAAACTGCACCTCCAGTCGAAATCAATCAGAAGGATGATATTAAAAGGCAGATTATAGTACAGAATGCTTTTTCTCATTGTGATGTATATTTGATGAATCAGCACATTCATGGAACAACCTTTAATGAGGGCGAACTGAGAGGGTTCATTTCAACTGTATGATTCTCTACATAAAAAAGTAATAACATATACACATTTGAAATTCTCATTTTAAAAAATACATTATGATACTGGACACTGAGTTAAGTTAACCGAGTTAAAAGAAGGGCTAGGTGAAAAAAAAAAAAAAAAAAAATGAGGCAAACCAGAGTTGGAAATGAATTAAGGCGAAACCAGATGAAGACAGAGACGGGAGAAAAAGAAATGTGGGTCATTGTGCTTTGCGTTTCCTTTTTTTTGTCTTCTTGTCCTTCTTCTTGCCAGCGCATTTCACACAGAACCAGGGCTGGTCCTCTGGAGGGGCGGTTAAAATACCCACACAGGGCCTGAAAGAGACAGAAATAGATAGAGGAGTGTCAGTTACAAAATAAACTTGAATGATATCGATCTGTATGATGAACAACACAACTTATGTGGCAGCTTTGTATTCTTCATATATTTAGACAAATGCAATATTACGAAACGGGAAAAAAAATCTTTTGTATATGAAAATACTTGATCATTCTAACCATCAAAATATCTCCTTTTATCGTGAAAGAGACACAATTTGTCCTGTGTGCGTTTGAGTGAAACGCATGGAAAAAAGATGATTCCCAAAAAGCTTTAAAGTAATGCCAGGCAATCTAGGCTTAGTTTTAGGTTTTTTGGGGGCTGTTTAACTGGCACTTCCTCTGTGTTTTGAGATGTGGGGCTCTTGAAATGACATGGAAGAGAATTAGTGTAAAATATAGCAGCCTTGTAACTTTTATTATAATCAAAATCACACTGCATTTTGTACTTGTATGTCAAAGGAAGTTTGTGTGTTATTGTGTGACTTATGTCTGTTGCACCACATAAGATGAATAAAGACTTCACTTGAAGTCAAGATTAAATAAAACATTTTAATAGATAAAACTTTTTTTTTTTTTGCTGTAGAACATTCTGATTCCTCAGAAAATGTCATGTTGACAAATGTCACATACAAAAAACATGTTGGCGTTGACTTTATTAGAGAGAGGGATAAATATAGTGACTGTGTAAAGTAAGAGAAGCTGGAAAAGGCTTTTACCAGTGATACCAGTCGTCACACTCGTCGCATCCGATCATGGGACTGCCGTCATCAGGTTTATTACATCCTGGGCAAATCCAGATCTGATTACCCCATTCATCCCGAATCTGTGATGAACAAAAACACAAGAATCAATCAAACAAATCTCACAAACTTAACACTTCTGGCACTGGACAAAAAGAGAAGCGAAAGCAAGTTATATACTATTATATACACGTCACATCCTATGTATATAGAGTCGGAGGTCTCACTGAGTTGTTAAACCATTAAAATGGTTTCCTGTTTTCAAAACTGTTTCCTGTTTTCAATGAAACCTCAGCTTTCAAAATGTTATTTTTGACTTGAGAACACTTAAGAAAACACTTAGGAATTTTAGCCAGAAAAAAAACTTGTATCACATAAATGTGTGCAAATCACAAAATCTTTTATATAGTTAAACGTATGCAATATGTGTTATATATGCATTTTATTTTCAATGTTACTAATATCTCAATTATTAAATGCATGTTTGGATAAATCTAATTCAGTCAAATGATGTCTAAAAATGTGTAAAAAAAAAAAAAAAATCAATTTGTAGTTCAGTGCATAAAATTAAAAAAATGTGACTTAAAATAATGAATCTGATACATGTATATATATATATATATATATATATATATATATATATATATATAGAGAGAGAGAGAGAGAGAGAGAGAGAGAGAGAGAGACGCAATAAATATTTGCTTGACTGTAACTGTAAATAATAACTGTTATTTTGCAGAAAAATATTTATTGTGATATTAATAATAAATTAATATAAATACAAAACGAAATGGTGAAATTATAATGTATAATACACAATGCAATAATTAATTTGTGTGTGTAAATGTGAGACATACCACGTATGCACTGACGGTCTCTGTGACAACGCTGCATCCTCGTGCTTTGGCCTGGCTGGTTGGCTGCAGAATGGGGACGGCTGGGGGTGGAGGGGGCAGGACAGGAGGAGGGCGGATTGGAGGTGCTACAGGAGCTGGGGCAGGTGGAGGGGGAGCAGGAGGGGAACGCATCCGTACTGCTGGACTGGACCTGGCCACTGGGGTCCGTGGTGGTGGAGGTGTGGGTTCTGAATCTGGGACCACCTTACTGATCACACTGGTGAAGAAAGAGAGTGAAAAAGAGGAAGGAAAGAATGGTTACACTGTACATTTCATTTATTTATTTCATTGAATGAATGGTATATTGTACTTCTGTTTGTGTTATATATAATTATGCTAATCTTTATTATAAGGTACAATTCTCACTATTAACTAACTATTAACTATGACTTTGCTGCTTATCAATAGTAAGGTACTTGTTAAATTTAAGTACGTGGTAGAATTACGGGATCTAAAATAAGATGATGCAGAACAAGGGATTAATGAGTTTTATAAGTACTAATAAAGAGCCAATATGCTAGTAATATTCATGCTAGTTAATAGTTGATTAATTATATAATTGAATAATTGATTCTTAAACTCAAATTAAGTTATTTTTTTCCCCTCACATTTTGTACATTCATCGTACATGCATTTGTAGAAAAATTGGTGATAATATTTTTGTTGCAGTTTTTTTAAAAGAAAAAAAAAAGCACTTTATATCATGCAATATAATTTTTCTATGGCTGGAAACCAATATTATGGCCAATGTTATAAATCATATCTTCTATTGTGTTTTATTGTGTATAAGTCAGTCAACCAATAAACAAAATAAACAATATTTAATAAACATTTATTGAATTAATTAACAGTTTGGATGATTTATTTTGAAAAAATAAATAAAATTAGTAAAAAATAAAAACCTACATCAAAATATTATGATTATGTAAGTATTAATAAATATGAAAAAGTTGTTCATATCAAATCTCTAAAAGAATGAGTAAACAACATACCATGTTTTTAATCTACTTTTTTTTTTTTTTTTTTTTACCATACTTTTGCCTGTAAACAGTAAGCAATTCTTATGTTATCTGCTTTCAATTTCAGCAAAAATTGGCTGATATTTTCACCAATATATTGAGGATCCATAATTATAATCTGGCGATAGAGAATAACTGTTGGTCATTTAAATGCTGCCTTACAAACTGATTAAACCCTGCTGTTGCTGGGTAACAGGTTGATTGACAGGCTCGGAGAGAGTATTGCTGTGGTATTGACCCTGAGAAGGGCGTGTCAAACGGTCAGCTCTGATTACACACACAGACATTCATTATTTATGCTTCATCTGACTGATACACCCACCCACACCACAACCATACAGAGGGCTCCCTCTCAGGGCAAACATGGTGTGGGGTATGTCCTGTCCAAGATGAGACCTCAGGACCTTTCAGAGGTCAGAGTTCACCTGTGCCAATGTTTCCACGTGCATCAAAGGAGCTTCTGATGAGATCTAACAAAAACTTTGACCCAAATGCTTTTTGCTGATACATTGTTTTTACATTCATCACTGATATACAGTGAATCGCTAACATCTTTCAAGCTAAAATACAAGTTAAACAAACAACATCTAAAGCTTTGTGTTTATGTAAAACACAAGGACAGACATAAAAACACATTTTCCTCTTGAAAGGACTGCTGATTGTGTTTTTCTACACATAAAACTACAGGTGCAAGGAAAAAGCACAACACAGGCAACATCAGAGGCACGACACTCACTCCCAGGATGAGAATAAAGGCCTTCCTGTACAGACAGACACACTCATAGACGTAAACACTAATGTTTCCTGTCCTGCATGCAGGTGGAACTGAAGAGGTGAGGAAGAAAGTCAAAAGCACAGTCAAAACACTGTATACTTTGTAAGTCTAAATCACAGCGGCCATTAAAGCGACATCAGTCACATGTAGACGTTCAGGAATCAGTAATCGCCTTACCTGTAGTATGGCGCTGTGTGTGTGTGAGGGGGTTAAGTGGTGTGAACACTGGTGCTATTGATAGGAGTGTGCAGGACGGAGCCATGATGTGGGGTGTGTGTGTGTGTGTTTGCCCCCCTCCAAGACCTCATGGGCCTTATGGGACTGGTCACAAGACCCAAAGCCTGAAACTCACACCTGTACACAGACTCAGAGACTCTGACCACACAGAAAGCTGCCTTATAGTCGCAACCCTTCGTGTGTGTATGTGTGTGTGTGTGTGTGTGAGGTACAGGTACTTACATCTTGTCTTGTCCAGCGCCCACTCTGAGGGTCAGTCGAGGTATGACAGGAGACGGTAGGACAGCGGGAAGAACATCAGCCTAAACCGAGACAGAAATCATTTGAAATATATATCATTTCAGGTCAGGTCGTCAATGAAATATTAAGCTTAGGGATGGACGTTGAGGCCAAAAATATTGCTACAATTATTTTTTCAGATAATTTGATATTGATATTTATTAGAATATTTATTGCATACCATTAACAGGAAAAGGTAATTCAGGTAACCCAGAGTAAGATACCTTTTAATCTAATCACCATTTGTATTTTTCACAGAATTCTGTATTTTGATTTAATACAAAATGATCATAAAAATGTTTATCGAATGAAACTCACAATTTCCAAACTTTTAAAGTTCACAATTTAAGCAATCTTCTTCAATTCAGCAATAAATTACAGAAAGATAATTATAGATATATACTTTTTATTTCAATTGAATACACATTTATTTTCATTTTATATTCTAAAATGTCCACCTTATTTTTCAAAGCGGATGTAAGCCGTTTTCTGTGAATATACAAAACTTCAGGTTCATTAGCCACCGTAGGGAAATAAGAAGAATATCAAAGTGCTGTAAACATTCAAATTGTTTGCACTACAAACAAGTGCGTTTATTATTAAGGAACCACAGATTAAAATAATATGGTAAGAAACACCAGTTTCATGCAATATCATGCAATGAAGCAAACCGTTCTGTACAGCTAAAAATAGTTGGAAAAAGATGACACCAGAAGCTAGACATTAAACAGTATATTTACAAATGGCGGCGCCTACTCTTATGGGAAAAATAAGTTGGAGAGCAATTAATTAAAAAATATATTATTATATATATATTTATTTATTTTCATAAACATCGATACTGATTTATTACCCATTGATTTATACCCTATTTAAGGTTTCTTTAACCCTCTAGTCTGTTCAGTAGGGATTTTGTTCTGTTTTTATTCGAATATTCAAATTAAAGCTGTGAATGGGAATTTGGCATGCTTCTTGGTGAAATCAGGCAACAGCTCCTAATACACAGCAGACAAGAACAGGAAAAAATGGCTCAATATTAAAATAAGCTGTAATATAATTAGCTTCAATACTGGTTTTAAATTACTAAATTATAATGAAATAAAAATATAAAAATCCATATAAATCAAGTCAATGGCCTATTAGATGCATAACTGTTTGTTACTCTACTAAAAGTGCCAGTTTTTACACTTGTGCAGCTAAATGCAGTTGTCAGTCCTCTTCTGAGGGCTTTATCCGGTTCTAACCAGATTTAGTTATTTACAGGAAAGACAACTGCCTTTTAAAGTTGAATTAAAACAAATTCAGAAAGCGAGAACCCAATTTTCAATGAATCCAAAGAATGTGTTAACAACTACTTAACCATTATTTTTACATCAATAAAACATGGCAGTAGACAATAGTTTACTGAAAAACTGGTGGATTTTAATATGTCAAAAGCTGCAAGAATTAGACTGTCAACCATCACCCGTTTGGGGTAGCAGGATCAGCCCTGTATTTCTCATTCACATGGAATGACTACTTAAAAACAGAGTTGTCTTTTCCAAAACTTGCAGTGTCGACATGATTCTGAACATCAAAAGCCAGCTATTAAAATACAAATCAGCTGCTAATGGGTAGAAAACCACATTGCTTCACCTCAGACACTGATGGACAACATGGTGTCCTGCTAATCCAGTTTAGCTAGCACCAGGGTCAGTCCTCCTTAAAAAAAGCCTTTCATGTACACACACCTTTGATACTGGCAATAGTGTGTCCTGTCTGAGGCCATGGAGGCAGGGATAAACAGAGAGAGGGGTACGAACAGACCCCAGAACAGAGATAAAAACAGCAGAATGGGATAAGGAACAGAACAAAGCGCATAAGAGATGAAGGAGATGATAGCGAAGGGACAGAAAACGCGGCGCTGGCGGAGGAGACCGGTGTAGAGTATGTCTCGGGGGTTTTTCCGAGGCTTAACGAGAGTGAGGTGCTCTTTGTGTGTTTGTGTTGGGGAGAACCCATGCCGCTTTGGCGCTTTTGTCCGCCTAGATCCCCCATAATGCCGCTGCACTAATTGTTTAACACAGAAACATGTCTTCTCTCTCTTTAATGTTTTTGTTTTTATTGTTGTGCCGCGCATTCATTACAAAACCTTTGTGGATTTGGAGACTCCTCCTGTGTCCCGCTCACTCTCTCTCTCTCTCTCTCTGCTACCCCATCTTCTCTCTGTTTTTCATGTTTTTCACGTAAGTATCAGCAGAATTGAGAGGATGGCTGGCAGGTTGCATCATTTGGAGAGAATAGGAGTGTTAGAAGCCGTGTTAGCCAATGCATTAGCATATATGCATGAACAAACCTGGCGAGTGACAATAAAGAAAACAAAAAATGTCTGGAGGTATGCCTGCACTCACAATTCTCCTTCTCCGATTCACTTTCAGATCTGATTGTCCCAAACAGATGGCTTTTATGAAGCATAATAACCATGACTATCACACGTCTCTTCTAGCGATATCTGCTTGGGAAAGCAACCCCATTGCTCCTATATAGGGGTTACACTATACAAGGGCTGCAACTCTAACCTGCCATAAAAGATTTAGCAGCAGTTTGTACTTCAGTTGATTAGAGGAGCTCTTGAGTTAAGACTGCCGTGTTAATCTATAGGAAACTCCTCTGAGAGAAACAGGCAAAACAAATTTGTTTCAAAGGTACCAGTGCTTCCTGCTTAGCTATTCAACAGTGGCGCTGTTTAATCTACTGCACCACAGCAAAATAAATTATATTTTCACTGAGTTGTGACTTTGCAGTCTAAATCGAATGTGATGAAATGAAGAGTTGGTGGTACATAATACAATTCTTAAAATATTGGATTTGCTTCAGAATGGTGACACAGTAATTAAATTGGTTATTATATAATTAAAGAAAAGGCAGGACAGTTTTATCCATTAGGAATTGACCTCAACCAAAATGAAGGGAGATGGATCGGCGACAAGATGGTAAAATTATTTGTGACATCGTTCCGAAAAGGTAAAGTCTTTTTGAGGCAGAGCAAGTAGTTTAATTTTGAGTAATAACACTCATGAAAAATGTAAACGGTGTCGATTCTGAATTCACATTGACTTAAAGTAAGAAATTAATCCGTTAAAAAGACTCAAGTTAACCGTTGGAATGAGTCTTATGTATTGCTTACTGAATCTGTCCAAACGGTTAAAGGCATGCTCCACCCCAAAATGAAAGTTTTGTCTTTAATCACTTAACCCCATGTTGGTTTTCATCCAAAATATCTTAAATTGTGTTCCAAAGAAGAACAGAGCTTTTACAGGTTTGGAACTAATTGATTACTGGGGGTAAGTGATTAAAGACAACATTTTCATTTTGTTGTGGAGTATTCTTTTAATGAATGAACAACTAACTCACGTACTGACTGGATAAATGTATATATATATATATATATATATATATATATATATATATATATATACACACATATATATATATATTTTTTCTTCTTTTTAAATAAATGTATTAAAACATTTAAAGTATTTTACAGAAAAAAATAGTATTGTACATAGTTCAGAATATAATTAAAGAAGCAGCAGGAATTACAGTATGTGGCAACAAAACGATGCTAGGTTTAGTATAGATTTTAGGTTTTTTAACAGTCATTAAAGTTGTTGTTTTAAAATGCAAATAACTTCAGATTACGATATCTCTCACTTGAAAGGACAACACCTGTGTTTTCTACCCACAGTCGGGCAATAGGGAGCAGCCGTCCAACACACTAGCGAGTACAGATCTTTCAACCTCCCTAAGGAAGGAGCTAAGGCCGTGGGTCTTGACTATAAGGCCCGTGTACATGTGTGTGTGTGTCTGTAAGAGCGAACATGTGTGCACACACTCAGGGTGACCCACAATAGCAGGACCAGATAGTACTATCTACTTATGTTAATTAGTCTTTAAGTGGTTGAGGAGGGTGCAGCAATGTCTTTCTCCCTAAAAGTGCCCCATCCTACTTAACCTACTTCTATCACGATAAGGCCCGCTCATTCAAACACACACTGCACGTGCACCCAACCATAAATGGCTGCGGGATCGCGCAAATTGATTAATCAGCTACTAAATGGATGTAAAGTGCTGTAGCTAGCATGACCTGGAGACCAGTGTCGCTCTTTATAAGCTCTATGAGCAAAAGAACTGATAATGGAAAAGTGACAAAAAGACTTTTACAAGAGTGTGATACCATAAAGCACAATACAATTAAATATGATACAAAGGTCCTTTTATGCCCTCATGCAAAGAGTCAATGTTCAATACGGGCAGAGATTAGAAGGTGAGGAGACAGTTCTCAGGTTGCAGGATTGAATTTGAATCAAAATCCATTTGGAGGCTTTTATAGGAAACATTTAAAAATAAAGAGTTCAAACCCAGGGGTAAATTAAAAGCCCACGTTAATATTTTACCTTTAAAATTCATACTTTATGACCCTGTCTCTGCATTTTGAAAATATTTCATGTAGTTACGGCATTCATGTCAGCCCTGAATGTCTTCAAGATTCACAGATGAGAGTAACACTCAGAAACAAAGAGTATATCTTGGCCATCACAGAATACCCAACATTACGCATAGTTTTGCTGCAACAGCTTGAGATTGTCTACTACACTGGACAATCCAAATCCATTCACCCTGTTGTCAGAAGTAGCGCAAACACGTGGACTATGTCAGAAATAGATAGGGGCAACTGTTGATGATGACTCACCGCGCCACATCCAGTGTAGACAGATTCACAGATTATAATGCTTTCTATTTGCTTTTGAATGAGTCACAGCGCTCTTGTTTAATGTAACGACACAGTTTAAGGCTTATGAGACTAATAATTTTACTTCTTGGCTGACATCCACAATCCTTTTCCATAGAACCTAGGGCTGGGTGAAAAACAATATCATTTGGAGACAAGTTTTTGAATACAAATTTGTATTAAATCATAAATCCTGAAAAAAAAAAGAAAACAAAAGAAAAAGAATTTAAGGAATAATAAAGTAGATTTTATGAAGCCATAAATTAAGTTATGTTTACATTCATTCTCAAGGTATAACAAGCATGTGTTTTTTGACTATCAAGTTTCAATCAGAAACACATGAAGTTGGCTACAAAAACCATTTTGTTTTGACTTCAACCATTTGCCCCTTGTTTTTAAGTGAGCAACTGAGGACTAACTGGGGACCCATTATGAGAAAAAATGTCACGATCTCTTTCTCTTCTTTCCATGTCTCTCTACACTGTATCGTTTGTTTCCACTTTCGCTCCCATCTCTCCTCTCTCTCCTGCCATCATTCTCTCTCAATTTCTGTGATTCCGTGTTCGGTAGCAGTAGTTCTCAGGAAACAGCACTGGATGTTGTGGTTAAGGTCCAGAGATAGCAGATTGCATTGTGGTCCCACAGCACTGGCATTGTGGATGGATTTGTCCGGTTTTATGTAAACGCAATACTCTTTTCACCTGAACTAATACAACCAGTGGCGTAAAACCCCTTACTGCTACCGACGGCATTTTTCTGCTAATCTCTACGGATTTAAGTCCCTTGCACACATACCACAGGCCAACGACTGATAACCCCCTCAGCTCTCTCCCTCTCTCTTTTTCCTCATTCCTCTCACTCTCTTGTCTCTTTTTCTTTTCTCCTGGATGGCAGCAAAGCAGCCTTGCAAAAAATTAAAGTGATGGAAAGATTTAAGCAGGTGGAGAACGAGAGAAATCACTTTCTCAATCCCATCTCCCGGTGGCAGCAGAAGACGGAAAAAAAAGATGGAGAGAAAAAGAGAGTGGGGGGGTCAGGGATTCAGGTAACGAAAGAAAAAGGGACAGAAAGCAGGAAAAATGGAATTCCGCAGCAGTCTAAATCAATTCAACCTGCTCTGATGTGGTGTACATACATTATCACTGTCAATGGATGGTGAAAAGCGATTGGAGGATGAGTTTGATAAAAAAGAACTAACACACTCTTTTGCTCAAGCTTTTTTGCAGTCACACATACATATACACGCTGTAAAATTGGGTATGAATCGGGTAAACAGAGGCTTTGAGGTGTATTATCCCTTGTTTGATTTGCACACAGACTGATAGTCTATTGTGTATGTGTGTGAGTGAGTGTGTGTGCACAGGGGCTCCATGCAAGGAGCAGGATTCCAGGGACAAATCGACCAGAAAAGACGGAAATGTAAATGTAGCTCAGCAATCTAGCTCTGATCTCAAAGGTAGACACACAAGGACACAAAGACAGAAAGATACACACACATTGCTAGTAACAGGGCAAGCTAGTAAATCTATCAGTGTGACTCTCTTGTGTATTGCATTATTGATACTGCACCTGATAATCATATTGAATTCATGTGTACGTTTTATGAATGGCCTATGTGTTAACTAGCATTCAGTGATGAGTACATCATGCAGTTGCATATCCATATGATGCAAAGCTGTATACATGTATAACTTGTTGCCAATGAACATTGTGTTTCACTCAGAAAAATGAGGTTACATATACATAATTGTTTGAAGCTATTAAGATCATTCCATGTTGACTAGTTTTTAGCAAAATGACTAACTTTCCTTTCCAACAAAGTGCAGCGTAGCATGACAAAATGCAACTTCATTTAAGAATCAATTTAAGTGAATCAATTTGTTTAGGAAGGTTCAAGTACATCAATCTGTCCACAACATTTGTGTTTTCAATATCTTTTATATCAACTGGGGTGTTTTATTATTTTATAGTAAAAATAATACAAGTGGAGCAATATAGAAAGATGTTGCAATGTAGCTAGCTAATTTTTGTTAGTAGACTGTAGTGTAGCTTTTGGTGTAAGCAGTGACAGTAGCTTTCTGAGTACAGCATGAGACCAGGGACTTTGTAAATGCTAGGGTGTCTTACCAATAAGCTTGATTTCTCAAGTTTTGGCTTGTCTTTCTCTTTTTCCTTCGTCTTTTCTTTCTTCTCTTTGTCTTTCTTCTTCTCCTCTTTATCTCGTTCCTTCTCCCTTGCTCGTTCCTTCTCTCGTTCTTTTTCACGCTCTTTCTCTCTATCTTTCTCCCTCTCTTTTTTCTTCTTCTTCTCTTTCTTGTCCTTCTTCTTGTCCTTGTCTTTGTTCTTGGTATCCTTGGGGTGCGGGAACAATTTATCAGGGAGTATTGGTGGCAAAGGGGGCAACATCGATGGGATTCGTAGGCAGGTCTGCGGGCTGAAGAGTGGGCTGGTGGCGCCAACGGCAGCAGCAATGTCTTTGGTTCCTTGAGATATCCTCTTCTCCTCCTTGCCTCGCTCCTTGCCCTTGTCTCGTTTCTCCTTCTCTTTCTTGCTTTTCTCTTTATCTTTCTTCTTGTCCTTGTGCTTGTCCTTCTCTTTCTTCCCGCTAATGATATCTCTCCGCTCTTCACCTCCAATTCCTAGCGATAGCTCTGGCCAGGGTATCTTGTTTTCCTCTACCTGCCCTCGCTCCTTTTCTCGCTTCTTCTCCTTGTTCTTGTCCTTATTCTTTCCTTTCTCTTTGACCTTCTCCTTGAGTCGCTCCTTGTCTTTCTTCTTCAACTTGGCCCTGATGTCCTTCTTGAGTTTCTTCTTGAGAAGTGTACCGGTAGCTGGGTCTTTGCGTTCCTGGGGAGGTTTAAGAGGTGGCGGCGGTGTGGGAGGTGAGTCAGGTGGGGACGACAAGTAAGTGGGTTCCGGAGGTGAAAGACTAGGGGTCTGAATGGGCTTTTGAGCCTGATTGGCCTTTCGGATGACCTCGTCTATGGAGTCATCCATCGTCCAGCGGTTGGGTGGGTTGAGATTTGGGGGTACTGGTGGAAGTGGGTGTTTTCCGATGAGAGATTGTGGAGGTTTGATGAGGCTAAATATATGTTTGGGTGCAGGTTTTGGAGGGTTTGGCCCCTCACTGTCTGAGTCAGAGTCGTAAGCAAAAGGGTCTGATGTGCCATCTCCATCTGCACAAGCCCGTGCAATGACAGCAGCAATAGAGTTCTCAATATCCTCATCTCCTTGATCATGAGCTCTGAATTGGCCATCACGAGAACTATCATCTCCAGGAGGTCCAGCCCAACCACATCCAGTTGCACCCAAAAGGGCAGGGCTTGGCCTTGGGCTACGTGGGCTTTTGGGCCTACTGGGTGACCTCTTTCCTGCCTTCTGATTGGTCTTAGGTGGGGTCAACATAAATGGTCGCCCCAATACACCAATAGGTGCAGACCCACCACCTCTTTTGGGTGATTTGTTCTTCTGCCGTGCAGGAGAGGGCGAGGGCAGTTTCGGCTTGTGTCCAGGTGTAGGAGGTGCCAAAGGAGGTCGGGGTAATTCGGGAGAGAGGGGAGGGGAGGGGGAATGCGGCATGTGTTGGGAATTGAGGGAACTGAGAGGTTCCCGTGGCTCATAACTCCATTCGGGGCTAATGCCAGGTTTTGTGCTCAGGCGGGGTCTCTTTGCAGCAGGTAATAGACCCTCAGGCCTGGGACTCTGTCCACTGTGACAGCTAAGCCAGTTCTCGTCATTCTCCTCTTCCTCACCATCCTCTTCCTCACCCAAGGAGACCTGCATGGCCTCGGCAGAAGTGCCCATATCTGCAGGAACCGGCTCCTCCTCTTCCTCATCTGCCAGAAGGAAAAGTACAAATATTAATCATATCCAACCAGAGCTGAGAAATAGGATCAGTTAATCATGTAAGCTAGACTGAAAATCACTGATTCAGCCCTGTTTTGTAAATATTATAGATAATAAAAAAAAGAACATGACATGGTAAAAATAAGAAAAAGGGCAATATTGACATGAGCAATATTAACAGAGTGGGAACATCTCAGGGTGGAATGTAGGGCGGATATCAGAGCAACAGATCAAAATCATCCACACCTGATTACACAGCAGAACAACAGTGCGAACAAGATACACACACACAAAATCAGACCCACATCCAAGTGCAGAAGCAATCCCTAGTTCAATCAAACTTTTTTTAATGTCTCCAAGCGCTACAAATGCACACGCACACACACACTACACTCCAGGGTGGTGTGCTACCAGTTAACCAGTGGTAATCTGGCCACTGCAACTCTCTGCACCACAATAGATGACAGGAAGTGCAGGCAGGGCCCTCTGACACTCTCTATTATAAATAGTGTAATCTATATGGTAATATTGTTGTATTCTATAAGTGCAGAATGGGGATAAGATAACATTGTGACTTTAGGCTCCCTTCCGACCGGTGGAATGGTAATAGTTATCAAAGGTTATTTGGGAATGACACGTTGGCTGCTCCCTGATTGGCCGGGACCGGTTATTTATGATACGAATTATGATAAAGATGATGTCTCTTCTGCGTTGGTCGCTCTCCCTCTCCTCAGCCCTCTCACACAATAAATTGCTATCGTTAATCACGGGGAGGCTTTGTGTCGTCGTGATTACCGCGCCAGCGCCGTAATAAGAATTTTTATTTAAAGGAAGAATATGGATTTGTCATCGCCTCCTCAGCATGAAGTAAAGTGACAGTATTTCACAACGGTGACATTTAATTTGTATGGGGAAAAAAAGCAGCATGGGTGATATTTGCATTTTATGGCTCCATACTCCATTTCCTTTCTTCTTGGAACAGAAGTACGCTCTTTTTTTCTTTAACACAATTGGACGTTTCCAAGACCAAGGTACAAAAAAAAGACTCTGAAACTGTTAGAAATAAAGTCATTTTTTTAATCCACCAAGAGGTGCTTTAACCTTCAGGATACTAAAACGTCAAACTAAAAAGTTTTAACATTAATTTAATTTGTTGAAATAAATACAAATTAAATTAAAGCCTAGAATGGGTGACTCATTACTTACTTAGGACCAAATTGGTTTGTAGTTAATGATCAAATTTATATTTCCCTATAATTAAATAAAACGATTAGTTTTTTTAATAAACTTTTAAAAGGTTTAGATTAATGAATGTTGCTAACACAAAATTGTATATACATACTACAAGGGTTGCACAAATGCTATTAAGAGTGTATCCAAATTATATAAAAAAAAATGGTATGTAGTGTTACATTTTTAGCATTAGGATGAAAATCATGTGGAAACAGGGTTATAACTTCATAATACATTTTCAGAAATTAAAAAATAATCTAACTGGGTAGGGTGGATAAGATGTTAAAAATTACTTTTTATTTTATATGTCAATCATATGTTAATAATAATTAAAAAATTTAATTATATTATTTTATAACAGTGGCAGTTCTTAGTATGCATGGGATTTGTTCCAAAATCAACAACATCATATTTAAGACCCACATATTACATGAAAATCAGTGTGTGTGAAACAAAGTACTCACAGGGGGGATTGAAATGAGAGATATCTACGAATGTGTGTGATCATTTTGAGACATCAGGCCTCTACTTGTCCGTCCAGTGGAGAAACAGCTCCGTTTTCACTTGCAACCACTTTCTCTTTCATCTGATATCAAAAAATATCACCCCCTCCTTCCCATTTCATTTAGCACTGCCGAAGAAAAGCACGGATTTGTACACTTGCACACATAAACACACACCGCTTAATTGATTGTGTCACTTACAAATGCGAATAAGACTAAAGACAGGGAGTGATAACGGGAGAAAGCCACTGTGCCAAAAATGGGGTACATGGGAATGAAAACAAGCTTACACACACATTGTGAAGTAATTAAAATGGATAGATAAGAAAAAGAGTGAATGAGAAGAGAGAAAGAGCTGTCAGTTTACTGGAGTCCAATGCCTATTGCAACTAACATGCTTTCTCGTACTGATACACACACACACACACACACACACACACACACACAGTTAGGTATGGTAAGAGAAACACTCGTATCACTTTCATTAAAATCTCCCCCACCCCTCCCACTGTGGCACATTAAAAAGTTGGATTAAGGCCTACTGCAATTAAAAGCAGCTCGTTTATTGGGGGGCTCCAATCAATGGAGAGCGCGAGAAGCAGGCTAAACGAGAAGAGATAAGATGCGTTTAATGTTCCAATTCCGCACAGCCTCTGTGCTGGACAATTACTAACATCTGAGAGCGTCCTGTGTGCATGTGCAGAAAAAATTCAACCTGTAGGAGTGTTTCATGGAGGAGAAATCCACACCACACAAAGATTCCCAAAACCCCTTATACCAGTTTAATTGCATTCATAAGTTATCACAAAAAAACTGTCACTGCTCACCACGTCTCCAGTCGGAGAACTAATGATAAAGCAGAGCCGTTGAAAGAATTTATAAAAGGCTCCGCAATGGAAGTGTTGCAATAAATGTTGTTATTATTATTCAAATTAAAGTACATGTGAATGCTTATGGCGATTAATGTTATATTTGCACCTTCAAATTCAACTTTGAAAAAAAGTCAAGTTCTATCCTAGTTTTTTTTTTTTACTCAAAAATAAATACAGCTTCGTCAGAACCATGAACAAGAGATTTTCTTTATAAAAAAAAAATATATATTGAACGTTTGTACACTATTAACAAGCTAAATAATATAATCTCAGCCATCATATTTTTATTGACTAAATTTACTATATCAATGCATCTGTAATTAACCTTTAACTTGATGCATAAGAACAACAACATGAAGTCAATTCTGCCTGGTGTGAAATATATGCGAGCAGAAGCAGAGTTTGCCGTGACTTTGACCTTGTCTGCAGTATGTATCTTAAACGCACACGAATGTGCCAAGGCCTTCTATCCCGCAGCGCCTCCTCACTCTCACGACCTTCACGTCCGGCAGGGGAAACTTCTGCATGCTTCCGGCTAGAAGTTATTCAAGAATAAGCTTTGAATAATTGTCCCGCAATATGAGTCTCTCTGATTAATTGGCTGAGATAAGAGCAGCCTCTCTCTCGTTCTGTGGCTCTGGCGCTCACAGCAGGGCCCTAATCACAACACACACCGTTTATCTGAGAGTGCGGAGATCCAGCTTTGCTAGGGTTAACATGCAAGACTTGCGCAAAATATTAAAGCAAGTACATTAATAGCATGTATCTGAGTGTACATGATTCTGCTGTAAGGGAGGGCAGTACGGCTAAAGTCACAATATAATTCATTTTACATCAGGGCAGCCATAGCTATCGCCTACATGCTTTGACATATAACATTTGATTTGCTAGGTAAATTAATGCTTCTACAAATAAATACATAAAATATGACTAATTTTCATTCACATAAGGATAATAGAACAAGTTTATTTCAGAAGTAAATTCTAAATGATAATAATATATAATTTTTAATACATATATTTTTGTATATTTGTATACTAGAATTCTACATTAGAAAGAAAGAGCTGTCAATTTACAGTCCAATGCCTATTGCAACTAACATGCGTTCTAGTACTGAAACACACGCCCACACACACACACACACGGATAGTTAGGTATGGTAAGAGAAGGACTCATATCACTTTCATTAAAAATCGACATAAACATCATAATTCTGAACAAATTTCTGAATTTGTCTAATTCAAATTTTGGTGTAAAACAGCTTTTACATATATATCTACAATAACCTAATGGTGTCTTAATGTTTGCAAAAAAAAAAAAAAAAAAAAAAAACTATTAAATTAAAAATAAAACTAATTGTTTTCTTGTTTAAATATTACAAATCAGTCTTGTCAACTGATGACAGAATAAAAAAAAATATATATAATATATATATTTTTTTTCCCTCTATGTACACACACACTCAAACACACACACACACATATATATATATATTTCTACCATTGGTATATGCTGTCATTCTGTCTGTCTAATCTAGTTTGTACTACAAATAAATTTTTTCAAATGTCATAGAATAGGAAATGCAAACATACACACATTGAAATGCTGCAATAAATGTATTTACACATCAAAATTCCTCCTTGATACTGGTTTGCCTAAAAACATAAAAACATACAAAACAGGTGTGTGGAAAGAGACAGAACTACCAAAGTTTACTGATAAACACACAGGGTCTTTGTAGTGTCAGAATGTAACTATCTTCAATAAGAAACCCACATTCACTTTCTTTTCATAGACACACAAGCGTGTTGAGGTAGAAAGGTAAAGTGAAAAGAGTAAGACAGTGGTGAACACTTAACACTCAGCTAATAGCAAATCTTCTTTCTCCAGTAATTTAGGCTCAGAGCCTTTGAAGTGGCAGGAAATGTCAAATCAATTATTGCTTTCCTATAAGAAAAGAGCATTTTATTGGGTTTTTATGCCAATAGTGTACATTGCATGATTTGAAAAAAAAAACCAACCTATTTTGGAATTAATTCACACATTTCGACAGGGGTCCATCTATGACGCCTGATTAAAGTGAAGTGGTTGATTTGTACATTTCTCTGACTGTACCCGTCTCCATGCCACAATCATATAACAGACTTATTTGACAAAATAAGTCTTTCGATCAGTGGTAAATATAGTTTTATGATATTTTGCACCTTCATGGACAAATCTAGGGCTGGAGGATAGTGAATGATTTATCTTTCAAACACTTTTTATTTAGTAAAATAGTTCCGAAACACTGGCACTACGGTACTTTTTGCGCCGATTGCGATGATAAGTTTAATTTATGCAAATAATTTCTCTATCTGTCACACTTAAACATGACATGTGAATAAATACGATAACATATTGTTCTTTTCAACAACAACACCTTGATTATTTTTAAATTACAATCTAAAAAAATGATTGTAAATAAAGATTACTGGAGTACAATCTACAAAAAAATACTAATTCTAGTAAAAATACAAGTTTGGATCAAATAATGGTTCTTCGGACTGTCAACAAATCAAATGAAGAAAAATCTAATATTAGGTAACACGCATTTTCCCGAACACTTAAGTGCTACTTGGAAATACCGAGCGGCGTGACTCCAGGGAAATCAAACAACAGACACCTTCCGCTTTAATGTGGCACAAGGTCTTTTGTCCATCATTGCGACTCTGTGCCTTTATTTCATTTTTTTTTTCCTTTCAGGAGACAGACAGACTGGTGCGCCCACATGTTCTCAGCGCCATACATAGAACTTCAGTTGAGTAACACTCCCATCCCCTCCCTCAGCCGGCACACAGATCAGGGGCCCTGATCGCCTTTGCGATTAGAAAACCGCAGAATTTCGTCGTTCCCCAAAACAAAGTGTTTTTATGGCTTCTGTTTTCTCTAGCCCTGGCGCCACCAGGAGTACAGTAAACAATAAACACTGACGGATGGAGCCTGTCGCGCATACAACACACACCTAAGCAAGCACGTACACACACCGCACGCGTAGGTGTTCAGGTTCAACGTGTGAGCACTGACTAATCTAAAGAGCACTGAGTTGTATTGAGAGGCAGAGCATGGAGGTATTGTGTCAGTGCCTGTTACACTTCCCATAACCCTGTCATCGGCCTTATAGTCACTGAAAACCAGAGACAGAGGCTCCATGGCGCCGGGTCACCTGCTTTGAACTCATCGTGCATAAAACTCGCAAAACAAACACAGTCTTCGCCGGATGCCATTAATGTATTAAACGCAATGGCAAATGTGTAGTTTGGTTAATGACCACAAAAAGTGCTTGATATTTTGGCCTTATTAAATAAACAGGTCTTAGAATTGGCGTTATCGATACATCAGAACAACTTCGCTGGCAAGCGAACAGTGTTGAGGGGAAGAGAAAACAGGCCAGTTGAACACTTAAACGGTGGACTTATGGCAAATTGACTTTTACTTCAAAGTGCTCAACAATTATGTCTTTCAGCAATTAGAGAGCTTGAAAAAATGGAACCCACTTGAGCCTTGCCAGTGAACCGGTGGAGGAATGCCCTCGAGTCAGCTCGCGGAGGGGTGGGGGGCGGTTCGGGTATTGTCCTGGGAGTCTGAGCAACTCAGACGCCTTGGCAAGAATGCACATCTGAAACCAGCGCTGCACACACACCCATGCGAGGCATGTCAGTGAAGGGCCAAAATTGGGGTTAAAAAGTACTTTCCCGCACACAAACTTGTGTGACACGCACAATAAATGTTCCAACAGTTACACAAGAAAACTATTAGACGGTCAAGGGGGGGTGAGGGGGGTGGGGTATGAATTTAACCAAAAATTGCAATCTTAGTGCATTTGAATTGTTTCCAGATTTAATACTGTAAGAAACAGGACTTAGGTCTGTGTTCATCAGCAATGCTGAAGTCAAGGAGCTCTTGCTCCTGTGTTCAGTTTTAATGCTAATAAAACGCCGCTATCTGAAGCAATTAGACTGCGTCCGATCCCAATCGGGGTCTGCGTGTTCCCAGCACATCTAAAGAAAATGTTTGCGTTTGAAAAAGTCCATCACGTAAACAGATAAGGAACAGTGCAATGCAGCTTCTCAGTTGACTTTGTTCCTGAGTAGATCAGTAACGGCGACCTGCTGTTGGTTCCGATGAAGTCTCGCTACCGCAGAACTGATATATACTAACGTACATTAACACACTGCCAAGAAGAGATACTAGCACAATGCAAGTTGAGATTTGAATTTACTAGAATGAATGTTTTGGAATGTACAAGATGTAGGCCAATTATGTAAAACTGTACATATTTTGTAATTAAAATCAACAGTTTGAAGGAAGTCTTACATTACTAATACATATATTGAGTGCATCCTCTTTTTAATCAAATAGAGCAGTAAAAATGTAGAATGTAAACTGTTAATGTTAAAAACATTAAAAACTAAATTTTGGATTTGAATAAAAACTTAATCCAATTAGCACACATTCCAGAAAGAAAGAAAAAACGCAATAAAAATAAACGTACAGAGACTTATTACATTATTTAAAACATGGAAAGTACATTTCCTCATAGATAACTTGAATTCTTTGAGAAGTAACTGACAAAGGGCTAATCTTTCTGACATCGGAACAGTTATCTAATTCGTCTGAGCGTCTGTGTATGATATGGGAGGAATCCAGATACACTTCATTTCCAACATTGAGAGCCAGAGCCATCACGCAAAGCACGTTCGGACAGCGCAGTTTAACCAACAGCACAAAGAGCTCTTGAATACAATAGTAAAGCAGTTATGGTGAGGTTTCAAATCTTTACTATCATTTAAATCATGACCACTTACGATATTTGGTTTGACACTAAATAAGCCATGCAATCTTGGATAAAGTCATCAAAGCACACACACACACACACACACACACACACACACACACACACACACAAAAACACCTTATAAAGTTTATTTTTCATAAGCACAGGCTCAATTTTAAATTGATGCATGATCAATAAAGAACAAGATTATCTATGTATGCATTTATGAATGTGTGTGTGTATATATGTGTGTGTTTGTGTGTGTGTGTGTTTTAACATCCAGTAAATTTTTTCACTGTATCCACTATACTAATATTAGATTATAATTCTGGATGGCAAAATATTTGTACCTAGTAGCTTTATTTCAAGAAGTAGTTTCATACAAAAGGTAAGGACAAGGGTATTTACAAGTGTCATTCAAAAATGAACATTCCTGTGGCCAGGTCGTGACCTTTTGTGAGTGTCTCTCAGGTCAGGGGGTCAGGTCAATCAGAGGGGAATGTTATCCAAAGCGCTTTATTTATTTATTCAATCTTTCATCGGACTCCACTTCTTACCCGCTGCCCGGGATTACCCGAAAATACGAAGGGAGAGACGGAGGAACGGGGAGAGAAGACCGCTGCTTCAAATTAGCCAGAATAAATAATCGCCACTTCAAGTCAATAAACACTGTACCTTACTTTTTTATGGAAGCAGTCAAATAAACTTTTTGAAAAGTTTCTGGTAAGTAAATAAAGGAGCTAAATTTGCAAAGTTGACTGGCCGATTTATGCTCATCTCTTTTTCTTCTGGTCGCAAAGTTAAACTTTAGATTAACGTCCAAACACGCAACGAACACATGCAGTTTCTCAAGCTTCGAGAGGAGCAAAAATATAACAGAGAACCTTCTCAGAAATCGACTGTGCACTTTAATATGAAGAAGGAATGTCAAATAATTTAACCTCCTTTCTCCTACCACATTCTGATGCATAACATGGTCCACCTGGTTTGAAGTAGAAAAAAAAAAATTGAGGGTAATGTCCAATGTTTCCGGTTCAGAATGGGTTTACTTTGACTTTCACCTCCCTGACGTCTACCTTAGTTGACCGCTTCTGATTCTATGAACTCCTCACCCTTTGGTGAACTACAAGAAAAAGCAG
This sequence comes from Carassius auratus, assembly GCF_003368295.1. Lineage (NCBI taxonomy): Eukaryota > Metazoa > Chordata > Actinopteri > Cypriniformes > Cyprinidae > Carassius > Carassius auratus. The sequence continues at coordinate 17,284,622 of NC_039271.1, forward strand.
GAACAGCAGGACGAAGGAAAAGATACAGAGTGGGGTCTACCGCCTAGTGGAGGGGACCAGCACGAGGCTAGTGGGGCCAAAGTCTTGAACATTTCCTAAATGGGCAGCGCAATGCGACAATATGCCTCATTTAGGCTTAATGGATGCATATAATGCATATGAAGTCGAAAATCTATGTGTGTGTGGCATATTTATACATTTGCATTCATTAATAATGAGTGATACCAAATAAAGTTCATGCATGTGCATATATCGTGTGTTGGTATGTTGTGTGACAGCATCGTGTGGGAGTACAAGTGTGTGTGTGAGTGTGTACGTGTACTGAAGAGAGCCCAAATAGCTCGGCGCCAGCAGTCTGCCCTTCCTGTAACGGCTGAACGACGGCAGAAGACTGAGAGAGCGAGAGAGAGAGATTTGCATCTCTTTGTGATAGAGAGGGCCAGGATTCCTTGCGCCCGTATGAACAAAATACAAAAAAAAAAAAAAAAAAGAAATTCGACAGAATGGCACCAGGACAAATTCCACTTGGTGCCAGTGTGTATCAGTGTCGACACACGCAGGTGACTTACGGACAGACCAAATAACACAAAGCGACAACCGAACGCACACCTTCGCCTCCCTGATCAGGTGAATTTCTTTGTATGCAACTTCCTTTGTATGCAAGCCTCATTTAACCAAGTGAGAGACAATAATATGGGAGTTCAATTCCTATAGGCCTATTTCCAAAGTTGCTTAAGACTATAGAAATGAGTTCAAAATGGCTCAATGGCATACAAGAAGGATCATGGTAAAGAATAAGCCAAATTATTTTACATGCACTCTATTTTGTATTCAAATTAGTTTAATTCGGTTTTGGAAAAAAATATATTTATATTATACATTTCAGGAAATGTTTACCTCTAATGGCTCTACATCTTTAATGTGGTTTAACCATCAAGTGTATGTATGTATGTATGTATGTATGTATGTATGTATGTATGTATATATATATATATATATATATATATATATATATATATATATATATTTATTTATATGTATATGTATATGTATATGTATATATATATATATATATATATATATATATATATATACACACATATACACATATACACACACACATACATACATATATATATATACACATACATACACACACACACACACACACACACACACACACACACAACATTTACAATCTCAACCAAACTATCATATTATAAATACATCTTATAATTTAAGAAATTTACCGACCTTGCCATGGTCAGGTTTTTTTTTATTTTTTATTTTTTATTTTATGTCTTTTAAACTCAAACTTTCACTACAAAATAAATAAAATAAAGAAAAACAATAATACTATGAGAAGAAAGCAGGAGGGTCTTTTATTTCTCCAAACACAGCAGGAAACATATTCAAATGTGTCTTGCTTTCATATTGGTGTATTAAGATTACTTACATTTTTCCAATTTGTTTTTATTTTCCAAAATCGCTGAAACTGCTGGGTCGACACACTAAAATAAAGCTTCTCGATCTCAATATGGAAGGAATATAATCCCAAACTAGCCTACCACTTGAGACACGCAACTCAATCTAAAAAAACCCATATATTAAAAGTGTGTTTAAGACGAGGGGTTGAACTTAAAAAGACTGGGTGCTTACTCCTACAAAAATATGTTTGTGCTGCCGTCGGCACAACTGTGCAGCCCAAATATTTTACCACAGAAAGCACTTGCTCTGTTCCAGTTCACTTCAGATGTCAAATCAGCCTTCTGAACTTACAACTTTTTCTCTTTGGTGCAGAACAGTGACACTGTCAACCCAAAAACAGTTTGAGATGAAGATATTCCACCTCAGATATTTGTTCTTGTGGTCTTAAAGTGAGAAAAAGGTCATACCTAATTATGGGTTAATGCGGTTGTCCAAAAAAAAAAAAAGATTAGTAAGGGTGACAAGTTCATTTTGTGTGTGTCTGTGATTTTTTTTTGCAGGCCTGCTTTAATGTAATCTTACTATGTTGAGAATTTTTTATACAATTCTATACTGTTATTAGTATATTTTAATGCTAAAATAGAAAAGCCTATTTACATATTAATAACTGAATAATTATTAAGGTTAAAAATGAAGGTTTTAAAAGGGAAAAGGATAGAGAAATGTCACTTGGATAGAGAAAAGACCCAAACTTGTGTAGCCTACATGTACAAGTAGCTCAACATGCACTTTTTAAATTTACCCGTTTCTTACAAAGTTATGAAAAAGCATCAAAACACAACAATAAGCACAAAAGGCTCTAGCCTGTGCTATGTGCGCAACACTATGGCTGCCTGTAAAACTCATTTTCATATTTCTGTGCGACAGCAGACATGTGGAGGGAGCCACTCCAAGTCAAACAGGAGAGCAGGCTGTTTAGACTACATTAATTCCCTTGACGAGCTTCCAAACCGGCCCACTTAAGGTTATTAAGGTCTATAAATACAGTGTTACCCTCGTTAAGATACATAATTGCTTAATTTACATTTTGCTTCCTCCCAGAGAAAATCGGAAGCCATTACACAACTCCCAAAAAACCCCCGCCCCCATGATTAACCCCACCAGTAGTTTATATAGAATATATAGAATGACAGAATTAAAAATAAATAGAAAGATGGAACGATAGAACAATAGATAAAGAATGATAGAATAGAATGATAGAACTATAGAACGATGGATATTTTGATCTATTTTTTATTTATTTAGTACTGACCTTAAGACATTTAACATAAAAGACGCTTACATTTTAAATATTTACACAAGAGAAAATAAGTTGAATTCATAAAAATGACCCAATTCAAAAGTTTACACACACTTGATTTTTAATAATGTGTTGTTACCTGGAAGTTTATTTTATTTTATTTATTTTTTTAGTTGTTCATGAGTCCCTTGTTTATTCTGAACAGTTAAACTGCCCGCTGTTCTCCAGAAAAATCCTTCAGGTACCACAAATTCTTTGGTTTTCCAGCATCTTTTGCGTATTTGAACCCTTTCCAATAATGTCTGTATGATTTTGGGATCCATCTTTATAAACTGAGGACAACTGAAAGATTCACACGCAACTTTTACAAAAAGTTCAAACGCTCATGGATGCTCCAGAAGGAAAAGCCATGTATTAAAAGCTGGGGGTGAAAACGTTTGAACAGAATAAAGTGGTGTACACTTTGCTATTTTGCCTAAATATCATGTTATTAATTTATATTTCGAAATATTATATATATATATATATTTTTTTTTATCATTTAGTCCTGCCCTTTATATATATTGCTAAATTTGACCAAATGCCCTTTAGAGGATATCCAAGGTTTTCTCAATTTGATTTTATTTCATTTATTTTTTAACCCCAAAATGCAAAGTCTTCTTCTTTGGGTAGACTTTGAGCTAATCTATAATAACAACAATAAGCTTCATATTTATATATTTAAAAAAAAATTATGTGTGTGTGAGAGAAAGAGAGAGAGAGAGAGAGAAAGTGTGTGTGTGTGTGTGAGTGAGTGAGAGCAAGAGCGAGAGAGAGAGAGAGTGTGTGTGTTTTGGCAGTGATGAGTGGAGAATAAGCAATTTGTATACTTTTACATAATGTTACACCTTAATAGATTTTAGGTCAGAACTGGCTTTAATTGTTCTCTCAGGTTAACTGATATATACACACAGAGATATTCATAAACATACGGATAATTTGATTACAGCCTGACATTTTCTACATGTCATTCAGGACATACTACAATATACAGAGAAAAATTCCAACACAGTTGTGTGTGTGTGTGTGTGTGTGGGTGTGTGCATAGGGATTTGCCCTCCTCGGCCCGCTCAGGAAATCCTTTAAATTATGTTATTAGATAAACGGTGCAACACAGGTCAGCACGGGGCCAGACTGTGTCTGGGAACTTTGAGTCCGTCTTTGTGTGTGTATGCAAGTGTTTTCCTCAGAGAGAAACATCACAGTTATGTCATGTAGTTAAGTGCAGATCAATATAAGAGCAGCGGACATTTCAGTGAAAATCATCTTTTAACACTGAGATGATATATTAACCAAAGACAGAGTGATCTTTCGATCTGTTTTTGCCTCACCACTCATAATATGGATCCATGTGTGTTTCTGCAGGTGGTGTGTGTATGTCAGTAGTAAAACAGAATTAGGGGTTTGGTTATGTGGAGCCAACAGTAGATAAGAAGCCTAAGATGATGAAATATAAAGCAACACATGGCCTAGACGACCTAACTCTGATCAGTGATAACACACACACAAACACACACTCGCTCTCAAGTGCTTGTGTGATTCATGATAACAGCAGCACAACACATACAGGGCCAAACACTTTATCAACAACAGAATTACAGCATGATATAACATCTGATATACACAACTATACTCCTGATACTGCAGCGTAAAAGAAAGAAAGAAAGAAAGAAAGAACAAGCCAAGTAAAAAAAAAAAAAAAAAAAAAAAAACAAGCCAACAAGAGAGCAATCAAACAAACAACCAAAAGCAAGCAGACGAGATCAAAACAAGAATTAAAAGGAAAGGAACAAAAGTATGTTTGGGCAGAAACAATAATAAACGATGATAGAACAAATGAGAAAATCAACAAACAACTGAACAAAACCAGGCAGACAAGACAAAAGAACACATAAAACAATAAACAAAGATAACACAGATTAAATACAATATACTATATTGCAGTCATGACCTTATCATGAAAATGATCAATGGAGCCCAGTTATTATCTTGGAATTATCAACAGTTGGGCTGATTTTGCATTTTTCATTGAAAATTGTGTACATTTATTTGACTTTTGTCAGTCTGATAAAATAATGAGTGAAAAAAAAGTTACATCGCAGCTTCACTGTGCACTTGAAGTAAAGCCAACAAACAAACAAACAAATAAAAGCAAGCAGACATGAATGAAAAAGAAAGACAAACAAAAGCACATGGAGGTAAAAACAATAATAAACCACATCATGTAGTAATGCTTTTTAAAGCAAAAAGCATTATTACCTGATACATCTTTATTTAAAAAAAAGTATGCTATATTGTTGTCAAAACCTCATCATGGTAATTATCACTCGCATCCAGTTATCTAGGAATAACAACAGTTAGGCTAATTTAGCACAATTGGGTTAAAATATCTTTAAACTAGGGATGGGCATGATTAATCGACGATCGATAATTGATCGTTAAGAATTTCTTCGATCATGTTAATTTGTTATCGATTAATCTAAAGCACTTTTTTTAATCTAATGCAGGTTGCGTTACGTAGTGTGGCAGCAATTAAATATTTTACCACCAGGGTGCAATATTTGACACCCTACTCGGTTACCTGTGATCTTACGTTTTGATTTCAAAAGAATAATCATTGAGATGTCACGGTGAAGTGTGGCATGGGACCATTTTGATTTTAAAATGCGAACTAGTTAACTGCAAACATTGCGATGGGGTGTTTAAGTACAACACGGCCACGACTCAGATGATGTACCTGTCCTGTGCATCAGGCAACGTCAGTTCCCTCAGAGTGGGTGTTTTCGGCGGCTGGACTGACGGTCACCAGGTTGCGGTCACGTCTGACACCAGATCATGTCAACATGCTTATATGGTATTTCTCAACAAAAATCCATAGACTCGTGCAGAAGTTGTTTGCTAGTTACTAAAGTTAGTTATTTTTCATGAGGCTTTAAGTAACATAATTTGTTAAGTTAGCGTAATTGTTAGGGAGGCTAATATCTGGCCTTTTCTTCTGGCTTGGATAGTTTTGAGTTATATTTTGACAAAATCTGTCCGATCTAAGTTTTATAATGTTTTTTTTTTATGTCATTGTTTAACATGATTCTTTTATCATTATTATTGTCTCTGTTTAAGAACGCCTGCTAGCAGCTGCAGGTTCCGCTGCTTTAGAGCACTGCATGCACGCGCATATATGTTCGGTTTGCCTGAACGTAGTTTAACTGTCTGCCACAAGTTGATCTTGTAATAAAGGTCTCACCGAGGAAAAACACACTGTATTTTTGTATTCATTGCATTTTTTAACTATAAAAATTAAATAATTAATTATATTATAAAAATATTAATGATTAATCGATAGTCGATCGTTAATTCTCCCGACGATCGACTAAGAAAATTTAATCGAATGCCCATCCCTACTTTAAACTTCAGTCAAATAAACAAATTGGGTTCAATCAAACAGTCAGTGTAAAAAGCTACAAAATTAATGTTAATGTTAAAATGAATTCAATATGCACTTGAATAAGGAGGGGCAAGTGCACTGCATTGTGGGATACAGTAAACCAATGAGATGCATGAAGAAACTGCATACTTGCCAATTAGACAACAGTTGCTGCTGGCTCTATAGGGATCGGAATCGTTAAGCTTTTAACAGTATTAGTATTCTTACCGATACTGCTTATCGATCCGGTACTTTAACGGTATTCTTATTGATACTTTTTATTATTTCTACAAACACACACACACACACGAGACACAAATTAAGAGCTGACTTAACATTGTTTTATATTCTGAAATGTAAAATCAATATTTTATGAAATCAATATAAAACCTCAATTAGTAAATGTGTGCAGGCATTTTTTAGCATTTTACATACATGAGATAAGAACATGAATAAAGAAATACAGTAAAATAAACTGATAAATACAATAAAACAAAGATACAAATGAAAAAAAAATATGGCTGGGACTTTAACGCGTTAATTGAGATTAATTAATTACACAAAAAATAACGCGTTAATTAAGATTAATTAATTACAGAAAAAAATTTCCCGCATTTTTTATAACTTATTTTTGCACCACGGAACGTTTCTCACTGGTTGAGTTTCGGGGGACCGATTATACTGGAGCACCAACTAGCGTTCGCATATCACCGCAGCACATGATCGAACCTCAAGTATCACCTCAACGCAAAACATATAGCAGCTAGCGTGGACTTTACACTTTATGTTGAACTATGTATTATTTTGTTGGTGCAACAGTTTATGTTGAACTCTTTATTGTTTTGGCCAAGGTTATTGAGAGTTGGACTTAGTATGTTATGGCCTCTGAAGCAACAGAGAGATGTTTTCTAATAGTCAGTGTTTCCAATGTTCTAAATGTACTTGACAGTATTGTGTTTTACTTAAAGGGGGGGTGAAATGCTATTTCATGCAGAGTTTTTTACACTGTTAAAGAGTTGGATTCCCATGCTAAACATGGACAAAGTTTCAAAAATTAAGTTGTACATTTGAAGGAGTATTTTTGTTCCCAAAATACTCCTTCCGGTTTGTCACAAGTTTCGGAAAGTTTTTTTCGAGTATGGCTCTGTGTGACGTTAGATGGAGCGTAATTTCCTTATATGGGTCCTGACGCACTTCTGCCGGAAGAGCGCGCGCTCCCGTATAGCGAGGCTGAGCAGCACAGACATTTCACTGATCAGAGCGAGAGCGTCGCGAAATGTCACAAAAGAAGTGTGTTTTTGGTTGCCAGGGCAAGATAACCCTGTACAGATTACCAAAAAAAAAACAGCATTAAGGGACCAGTGGATGGAGTTTATTTTTACAGAGCATCAACGAGTTGTGTAAGTGTTTTTGTTTGTTCCCTGCATTTCGAAGATGCTTCTTCACAAGGCCCAGTTTGACAACGGATTTGCGTATCGTTTATTTCTTAAGGATGATGCAATCCCAAGGAAAAAGGGTCACGATCGTGTGTTGGAACCACATGCGGTGAGTAAAACTGCTTCAAATATCTCTGCCTCCTTGTTAGTGCGTCCGCCTCCCATCCCTGAGACCCGGGTTAGAGCCCCGCTCGGATCGAGTCATTGCTGCTGCTGCTCTCGTTCAGTTTCAGCCTCTGGATCTGATTCTGGATCATAAATAAACGGCTGAATCTGACTGTAAGCCATGGTTTGTTTTGGATGATGGTTTTTCCCTCACGGTAATGTCACAGCTTCCACATGCTCTCAACGCAAAAGCCTATTCACGCTCGTGATTCTTTAGCTCCGCCCACACGTCACGCCTCCAGCCGGTCGTGTTTTTCCGGCAAAAATCGGTACAGACTATCTTTCTCTTATGAATATAATAAAACTAAAGACTTTTTGGATTTATGAAGGATGCAGTACTACTCTATATGTACTCAAGATTAACAGGCTATTGAGTGAAAACGAGCATTTCACCCCCCCTTTAAAAAACAGTTTACAGAAGGTTCCAGCACCTATAAGCTACCTGAATTTCTGAAATATACTATTTCTAAATTGTTTCTAAATATGCTATTGCTACACTTCATGGCAAAAATTGCACTGGACTGCTAGAATTGGTTGAACAAAAATAAACAATATTTTGTTACTTAAGCTTGTATTCAGTCATTATTCAATGGCATACTATAAATCCCTGTGAAAAAAAAATTACTTCTCACTGTTTTCAGGTCAAATATTTATATGCGATTAAAAAGCTTCTAATTAATTAGATTAATTTTATTAATCGAGTCCCGGTCCTAAAAAAAATATATATTTTTTTTTCGGTGAAGGTCTACTAACATTACCGTTCAGGTAAGTAATATTACCAACAAAAGAAATTTACTAAAGAAATCAAATGTATATAAACACTGCATCATTTTCACTGAATGATTTGATAGAATAATGCTTATTAAAGCTAATATTATTCAGATTGAGATCTGTAAGTGATTTTCTCTTTGTATTTTGTTGTATGATTAACATTGATGGCCCAAGCGCCAGTCCCTGCTGTCACTTTAAAACACTAGACCTAGCCTATACATTGACGCTCAACAGATTTTCTCCCAACTGTTCACGTCCACTGAAGACATAAGCTATGTTTAAGTGAATACTCTCCAAGCTGGCCATTCTGAAATATTTTGTGTATATTTGATCTCTTAGACGTGCAGCCGTCACTTGAAGCCCAAATTGTAATTTGCTTGTCTAGTTGCAGCTTGTATTGGAGAGGGCACACATTTAATCCTGGGGAACAGCGTCTCTTGCGCGGATTATTATGCTTTCAACGTTTTATTATCAAACATGTCTCTATATTTATCAACAGTAAAGACGTCATTTTACAACAATCATAGACAAATGCATCATAGACAAATGTATAAATATTATTGCATATAAAACAGCTGGCGACTCTGGTGAAATAGAATTTGCAAGATAATCCCTATAGCAATAACAAATGTAGGCTATGTGTTTTCCTAATCTCTCCAGTATCAACAACAGAACCATTAACGTCAGAGCTTATCGATACCCCAGTCTTTCATAATTTAGCTGAGGGCCCATTTAATACCAGGTTTCGGTACCCATCCCTAGCTGGCACTAACTCTACAAAGAGAAAAGCACCACTTCAGTCCTCTATGCAGAATTTATCTGCACCGCTTGACTAGGATTCACAAGCGGCTACGTCTTAGGGTATGTTTCAGTGCAAGTAGATGTGAACAAGTTTATCGGATTCTCTCGCGTTTCAACTGCAGTCGATCACGTTGTGTCTGGAACGCGATGAGCTACAGGCCGCAGAGAAACCCAGTGAGCGATTACTGATAATGCCACATGGGCATATTGCTGTCTGTTAGCCACATCTCTCTACATTTGTTACAAACCAAGTAAGTAACAGAGCTATATAACAATGCGAGATACGGAGTGCGTGGATTAGGTTTCAGCGAGGTTTGACTATTTATATCGTGGCGGTCGATGCAAGTGTGAGGGATCAGGTCCACTTAGAATGCGTTTAGGCTGTAAAAATAAAATGGCATGAATCGTTTACCACTGAGGGTATTTTACTTGAGTTGACGTTATTTTTCCCCTACTTCTTAATTTCGAAGACTCGTCCATCATGAGTTCAATCCAGAAGTCATTCAATTAATCCTGGACTCTCTTCTTTCTGTCCGTCTCTCATGCCGCCGCTCTATCTCTCCTCCTCTCCCGACTCTCCCTCCCTCTATCAGTGCATTAATCTAAGCTGTGTTTCCCTGTCTCTGTTGGTGCCATGAGGGCAAACGCTCTAGATGGAAAAACCCTGTTTGTATTCTGCAGGCGTGCGTCTTTCCCTGCTCTCCATCTTGCTATCCAATCTTTCGCTCTCCATTCTTGGCTGTCTAAGCTGTACTCTCTCCATCTGTCGGTCTTGTTTGTTCCTTTTTAAATCATTGCTTTCTGTACAAATGGTTTTCTTTAAAAATAATAGCAATAATAATTCAAAATATATTTCTGAAGTTCGGAAATATTTGTCTGCTCTCATGTGAGGTATGCACATAGTATTTCCAAACTCATGATTGAAATTCAAATTCAGAATTGGTGGATCAAATAATAATCAAAGCAAGTGAAATTTTGCCTGTTCACAATGGCTTCAATAAGAAAAATGAACAAAAATTCTGAAAATATTTCCAACGCTCAGAAGTATATGTCTGTTCTCAATGGATGGTCTTCTCAAACTCATGTTCAAAATTTGTGGATCAGTTAAGAGTGGAAAAAAATACCACCTTTTAAAGCATGCAAAAATAAATGATTCTGAAGTTCAGAAAAAAAATTCTGAAGGCCGATTTAGACTTACATTTGATATTATAAATTAAGACTGAATTTAAAAATCTCAAATCGGATTTGATATGAAAGAAGAAAAATATTAGATCAGGAATATGACGCAACAAATCACATGACCCATGACGCGTTTCAATACTGGTAAACTGACTCAAAATGAAATCAAAATTTACCCCATTTGCATCAACATGAGATTTAATTATTTATTTGTTACATTTTTTTTACCAAAAAAAAAGTACAAGTATGTCCCATTACAAAAATGAAATGGATTCCCATTTCATGCTAACTTCAATTAAGGTTTAACCGGATCAATTTAAGAAGAGTCTATGTCACAAACCTCATGTTGAAGTCAAACTAACTGTACAATGGATAGATGTTTTGAAATAAAAGATACACACAAACACAAAACTGTACATTCACATAAATAGAAGCATAGCCTCTGTCTGATTTAATGCATACATGGGGAATTTCACGACCTATGCAGATAACGTGCAGAAGTACAGGTAAAGTCGCAACAGCACAAAACCGATAGTCGTTATCTAGCTACCGTTCTTTCTGTGGAAGGACAAGTGTGCTTCCTGCTCCACTTCACAGCCCCGACACACCTCAATAGATACTCCCTCATTCTGTCCAGATCATTTATATCACATAAACCTTAGCCAGTAATTATCTTTTGCCACAGTCTGCCAATATTCTGAATGACAGTCCTATATTGGCACAGTAAAAGTCAATACTTTGTAGAGTGCAAATTCAAAATGGACCTAATTCGACGTCAGGGTCGACCTCCCACCAAAACAT